>NC_142517.1:78527222-78829583 GCF_057876585.1 Rhinolophus sinicus | reverse complement strand
ACAGAATAATTACTAACAAATTTATAGTTCTTTACTGTTTTTCTTTATGTTTTGAAATATATCTAATGGAGCACACAGATCATAAGCATATAGTACAATGGCGTTTTACATTTGAACATCTCTTTGTAACTGTGGTAGGCCAAATTCTGAGATGACTCCTACTGATCCATGCCCTTATTAATCCCTTCCCTTCAGTTACATTATATGACAAAGTCGACTTTAAAAAAAGAGCAATTATCCTGGGTAGGTCTGACCTAATCAGATAGGCCTTGAACAAGGACCAGGTTCTTCCTAAAGAAAGAAATTGGAAGTGTGAGAGGATTTCATGTGAGGGAGATTCTTGTTGCTGGCTTGAAAGATGAAGGAGGCCATGTAGCAAGGATTGTAGGCAGCTTGTAGGAGCTGAGGGCATCCCCTGGCTGACAACCAGTGAGGAAATGAGAAACTCAGTCACAAGGAAAGTGAAGGAAATAAAGTTGCTTATAACTACAAGGAACTCAATTTAGCCCACTTGAATGAGCTTGGAAGCAGATTCTTCTCCAGGTCCTTCAGAAAAGAACATAGCCCTGCTGACATCCGGATTTCAACCTGGGACCTATGCAGAGAGCCCATTTGTGCCATGCCCCAGACTCAACCTACAGAACTGTGGGTAATAAATGCCCCTTATTTTTAAGCCACTAAATCTGTGGTGATCTGTTACCCAGCAATAGAAAACTAATAAATTACCACCCAGGTCAAGATATAGAATGTTTAGAACATAGAGAATATTTCCAGCGTTCCATTACTACCCTCTACTATTAAAAACATACTTTCATACTATTACAGTATTACATTTTTACAATAACCCTTTAAGATAACTAGAAATTTACCCGCTTATAGATAATGAAATCAAGGTGCAGGTCCGATTAACTTAGAAAATCAAAGGGCTCATATCTTACATATAAAATCCAACTAACACCATTTGGGGGAAGGAAGCACGCCCACAACTGTATCAGTGATATAATGTATGTCTTTGTAGAGTGCTTCTACCACAACCTGTCGCTACAACTCTGAGAAACTTTGGCAAGTTACGAAGTAACTGGTTTTCTTCACCTTTAAAAGATATTTGGACTGAGGTCCCTTTCAACATTCTCTGAATCTACAGGTATTTCTCCTTATACAACGTGACCGGCTGTGCCTAAACAGCTTGACATACACCTATCCTCATTCCTCATCTTTCTGAGATGTCACCCAAGCGTTCCTGTGTTCATCGTGTTTCCTGGTCAAGGAATTGTTTGACTCTGTTTCTTCTCTCTTGTCTTTCTTTCCCTTCATGAACCATGCATTCCCTTTGGCCTGCCTTTTACTGTTCTCCTATGGATAATTCCATGCCATAAAATTAAGGACATTGTGTCAGCACATGTGCACCAACATATACCCCACCCTGAATTTTCAGCGTATCCCTCTCTAGCTCTTTCTAGAATAACCTAGGGAAATTTCTCTCTCTGCTTTTCTCGCATTTTGTGCCATTGGTGGCCCAGATGATCCTCATTATGGCTAATGAATGACATGGGATGATGCCTTTTGGAGGGAAATTTAAGCCACAGGCTTTAAAAAGAAGCCAAGACATTTTAGAGAAGCAGGGACCTACTTGCAGATAATCAAAACTGTCTCTTCTGAGTTTGTATAAAGATATTTATATCTGCCTTTATAACCACCTCTGTGTAAACTTATTTCTTCACCATCTACATTCAAGATAACCATAAAATTGAGTAGTAACTCATATTTTAAAAATTATTTTTATTCCGCATGTATAGTACATTAGGCGTTATATTATTATTTAAAGAGGCTTTTATATCTCAGTTATCTTACATGAAAATGCATTTTGAGTTCCAAGAAACACTGACTTTTTAAACAACTTCAGACTGCTTAAAATTCTATTCGTCAGGAAATGTTTTTGTCCCAGCTGACCATAAGAGGGCAATGTAGGTACATGCATTTCACTTTAAAAATATGTTCTGTTATTTAGCACTACAGGTTTAAAGAATTAATGTCAGGTTCAGTAATTGATTTGCTTTGCTTGACTTAACTCTGGTAGTAAATATAATTAACATTTGAATAGAAATGGTAATTGGTTCCCGTGTGATACACACTTTTCTTTATAGCATGTATTTGACACAGAATAGTCGGTTCTACTGAATTAACCCTGGTAAAAATTGTAACTTCAAAATCACTTGTAATACCCATCACAGTAAATATTTTCTTTGGGCCCCCGGTGTCTGCTCAGGAACTCTCTGGCCTGTGCAGCCGCAACATGCTGATATAATTGAGGGAGCTTTGGGCAACATGTGGTAACAATGGGAAAGCCACACTTAGTACATGTTGAGAAATTGTTTTTGAATAAGCCAAATACACATTTGAATGAAGACAGTGAAGGGGCGTTTCTTCTTTAGCCAGCAGCCTGATTAATCTTTTTCTCTTCATTCTCATTGATTCATCCATCCTTTCATTCAGTAAATATTTAAGTACCTACCAAGGTGTGGCAATTGTCATACTTCATCTTTCATTCAGAGTCCCAGTTTGAAGAATGTTAGGGCGACCAATGGGTCAGGAAATAAATTACAGATATCTGGGGGGAGTCCAGTCCAAGGTGTATCTGGTCACACTCCCCTAGCCACCCCTTCTACCAATGTCTGTGTTGAAATGGATTGTTCTGAATGAGAACTCAACTCAGATACAAAAACTTCCACAGCACATGATTCACAAACATCTCCAGCACATTAGCAGTTTTGATCCCCTCAATTCTGGTAACAACAAAAAATATTTATCCGACCTCCTATTTTTTCTTTCATGATCACATTTGCCAAATAAAACTTTTATAAATGCTGTTTACTTTTCAACTGAGGCCCTGAACCAGCAAAAAATTAGCAGATATGTAAGAAAAAAGATTAAATATACACTATCTGTCAAATAAGGCACTTTTTTTTTAGGACTTTATTGGGGAACAGTGTGTTTTTTCCCAGGACCTATCAGCTCCAAGTCCAGTTGCCGTTTTCAATCTAGTTGCACGGGGGTGGGGGGGTGGGGGGGCGGTGGTTCCCCACAGCCCACCATCCCATGCCGGAGTAGAACCAGCAACCTTGTTGTTGAAGGGCACCTTTCTAAAAGAGAAGAAAACCAAAATCTAAGCAATATGGGCAATATCAAGAAATCAAATTAAGGTGAAAATAGTCACAAATAGGGGACTCGAATTTAAATTTCTAAGTCATATAAGTGTTTGGATTTTGAATTGTGGTTTAACAGGTGAGACTATAGAATCACTGGATTATGATCAAGTTTGAACCTTGGGGAGTGCAAGGAAGTCATATAAAATGATTGGTGGTTTTCTGAAGATTGTGAATTTGAATAAGTGTTAGAAACGAGTAAGTGTATACCATCAGGAAAAAAGCCAAAAAGAAAATGGTTGATCTCTACAAACATCTGTTTTTGAGAGGCTGTATAGCATCGTGGTTAAGAGCATGGGCTTTGGGGCTCATCTGCTTGGGTCAGGTCCCGGTTTTGCTACTTACCAGCTCTGGGGCCTAGGTCATATTGCTTAGCTGTGCTGAAAGGTAAGGATAATAATAGGATGTGCCTTAAAGGATTACCCTGAGCACCATATGAGATAATATGTTTAATTGCTCACAACAGTGTCTGGTGCAAAGTATACCTGTAAGAAACATTAACCATCCCTGTCTGTCTGTTTTGAAGCATGTAAAGCGTGTTGTTTCCATAGTGGCATTTTCTAAGGGAGGTGTTAGGACAGAAGGATGTTGATTCTTCCTCTGAAAGGTTCCTGGCACTGTTATTATGTGTAGCCAGACTATAACCATGAATACACATGGCGGTGTATTTTTAATGTTGTTCACTGTTCACAAAGATCTTCGAACCTTTTGTATAGTGAGGAATAATTCTTTAGACTGTATGTCATAGTTTGCTCTCTGAATTGGTGGTTTTCTGAATTAATAGTTGATTGTAGGACCCTTGGGTTAAAACTTTCCTTTTGATGGGCCGAGAAACAGTGGATTGTTACTATGTATATGTAAAATGTGAATTTAAGTTGTTACTTGCCTCCCAGGCATTTGGATGAGAAACTTCTATTCTGATATAGCACTAGACAATGCTTATATTTACACGTTTCCTTGGTTTTTGCCTGCCTTTATTTTTGGCTTTGATTAAAAACATGCATAATCAGGGGGAATGCTCAAAGTCCCCTTTTCCCCTTCTGTCCACCAACACTCTTACACCCGTTTCAGACCTTCCCATTTTTGTGCAAAGAAGAACCTTTGGTAACAAGGGGGAAGTTTGGAATTTCTTTGAGATGTGACAGCAGGAAATGTTACCCTTATGCCATCAGGCTAAGAACTATAGGGGCATAATAATTGTGTTTCTTGAAACCTTTTTTCATGTGTGGTTTGTTGGAGAAGAATTTCAGAATATCTCATTTTTTTCCTTTTTCTTTTCAGAAACTAACAACCTAGAACTATCTCAAGACTCAGGAACTTTTCCTTCTGGGTATTATTACAAAGATCAGTGGAGGCCTAGAAAGCTTAAGATGCGCCAGTTTAATGATCCTGACAACATTACAGAATGCTTACAAAGAAAACTAGTGTATTTATTTGGTGACTCAACAATCAGGCAATGGTTTGAATACCTAACTACATTTGTTCCAGGTTGGTACTTTGTGTTTTGTTTCAGAACTCTTTCCCACATGCACGAAATCGTCTTTGAAATAAGCAGACTCACTCAGGTGCCTGCAGAAAGGCATCAAGGGAAAAAGCAGTTATTTCTCTGTAGGACTAAAGAGGTATCTTAACCTTGGAGAGACGTGTGATAGTTTTAGCTCAGTGGTGGGGTTGTGATATATTGATGGAAGCACTGGGTTCTTATTGTATGAAGTTCATACCACTGATTAGCTATGTGACCTTGGACAAATCATTTGCTTCTCAAAGGGGCTTCTCCATGTGAGATTTCTCCATGTGAGATGAGGCAGCTGGACAGTATCACATCGCTTCTAATATTCTAGAGGTGGACATTTCCAGTTGCTTCTTTCTTAGTTCTCTTCAGTCCAAATCCAAGCTGAAGGAAGGAAGCAGCCCAACTGGCTAGTCTATTTTAACATGTCCATGCAGGAAAGCTGTCCTGATGTCATCCATTGGGCATTCCATTGGGTGACTCAGAGATGGAGCTGCTCCGACTGAGGGAGTCTGGGTAAGTCCCAGCAGTCTTAGCTTCCTGGTTTCTCTGCAGGGCTCCAGGGATACTCTCTAGACTTGGAATAAACCCCACTCAGTGGAAGACCATCCCTTATTCACAATGGGCCTTTTCCTCTTCCTGGAAGGGGTGAGGAAGGATGGATCCCAGGCAAGAGGATTAGAGGACTAACAACTTTGCTTACAATTTAGAGAGCTGATAAATAATTCTGTGGGAGCTGTTTTTAAGGGCTGTATATGGGCAGGGATTTTTATAAAGCAAATTCCCATGGTTTCTTGGGAGTTGTTGTTTGTGATGTTTTCATTTTTTCTCTTTTATTTATTATATCAACTTTCACATTTAAGTTTTAGGAAGAGAGAAGTAGATGTGACCTCAAAAAGTGAAAAGTTAATTCCAGTTTTTGTTTTGCTTGTTTTTTATTGAAATAGACACAGCTGAGTTCTAGTCGGTAAAGCATAAATTATAAATCAAGAGAAAGGAAATAATTTGTATGGCATGATGCTAAGCATGGTTTGATGCCGACCAGGCAGTTGCTTGATTCTTAAGTTCTAATGACGTAGCTTGGTATTTCCTTTCATAGCAGCGATCACGTTGTCTTGATCATTTTCCGCCATACCCTTCATAGAGATTTTCACCTGATAAAAGCTTTGTGTCTGTAATTGATCTTAATCAAAAGAAAGAAAGAGTGGTAGGTTGAGCTTTTATTCAATTAAGTGGGGCTAAATGGTAAGTATTATAGTAATGAATTAGGTAGGCACATCTAGAAGAGGAGCC
Source organism: Rhinolophus sinicus (assembly GCF_057876585.1). Classification (NCBI taxonomy): domain Eukaryota; kingdom Metazoa; phylum Chordata; class Mammalia; order Chiroptera; family Rhinolophidae; genus Rhinolophus; species Rhinolophus sinicus. The sequence goes on along the minus strand of NC_142517.1, from coordinate 78,823,577 downwards.
TGGGACTGCATGGGAGAAAAAACAAACCTTTACGTTAACCCTCAAGAGAAATATAGGACATATAGTTTGATGTTACTTCTTTAGAACTGACTGGAAACGCCTTGAGGGCAAGGACTGAATTCTCCATCTGAGCACTGCTGACTTATAGCACTGTAGTAGCTGGCACTGAGTAGGTGCTCAGAGAATGTTATCTGAATTGGGTTGCCAAAATTAGTCTGTTTTCTGTAAAGCACTTACAGGAATATTTAGGGATATGAGACAGGCCTCTCCTCATGGGGCATATGTTAAATGATGAATTATACAAAGTTTTTTTTTTTTTTTTTTAATGAGTAACAAGGAATCAGTGATTCCTGTTATCTTCAGATCTCAGAGAAGCTGGACTTTGAAACACAGCAGATAAAGTGGGGGGAAGAAGAGAATTCTAACTGTGCTGCTGTCTTTGTTATTCTTATGACAGAGATGGAAGTTCTCTAAGATATTAACATGATTTTCCATCCATAGGGTGAAATTGAAATCAGAAGAAAGAGTCGCTCGTTTCTTTCCCTTATAGCAAAAAGAGGTATTTAGTGACTATTATGTGTTCATAAAAAAGCAGAAGTTACAGCCTTTGTCCTGGAAGAAAGAATATTTATTAGAACAATAACGTGTAAATCCCAAGTTGGTTTTTTAGATTTTCAACCATCAGTGCAAACAGGAAGATTTCTTGACTTAATAGTGGTAAACAGGTTATTTTATTTCTGAGGTATGGACATAGGTGTAGAATCTATCACTGATGTTATTACTAGTAATGTCATGTTTATGGAGTGATTTAAATAATAACTGTTAGACTAAAGATCCGTTGAGGTGAGGGAGGCCAAGGGGCAGTGACCTAGGCATTGCCTTTACGTTTGTATTGGACCTGTCTGTTGTACTTTCATTTTAAAACCTGTTTTTTGAAGCCACTCAGTAAAGAATAACGAAAGTGTATTTGCTTGGTTAGAACATTTCTATGAATTTGTGTTTTCCTTGTTTCAGATTTAGTGGAATTTAACCTGGGTAGTCCCAAGAATGTGGGTCCCTTCCTTGCGGTGGACCAGAAGCACAGCATCCTGCTCAGGTACCGCTGCCACGGCCCGCCCATCCGCTTCACCACCGTCTTTAGCAGTGAGCTCCGTTACGTGGCAAATGAGCTGAATGGCATCGTGGGAGGGAAGAACACTGTGGTTGCCATAGCCGTGTGGTCTCACTTCAGCACCTTCCCCTTGGAGGTGTATATCCGGCGGCTCAGGAACATCCGGCGAGCAGTGGTCCAGCTCCTGGATCGAAGCCCTAAGACCGTGATAGTTATCCGGACAGCGAACGCCCAAGAGCTGGGGCCGGAGGTGAGCCTTTTCAACAGTGACTGGTACAACTTTCAGCTGGACTCCATCCTTCGGAAGATGTTCTCAGGGGTTGGAGTCTATCTCGTTGATGCCTGGGAGATGACTCTGGCCCATTATCTACCCCACAAGCTACATCCGGATGAAGTTATTGTGAAGAACCAACTAGACATGTTCTTGTCCTTTGTGTGCCCCTTGGAGACCTAGCCTGCCCTGGAGGGGACTGGAGGAATCACTTTCAGCGACTTTCTCCATCACTTGCATTACAGAGATTATGGGTGGCCCTGTGGAGAGATGGCTCCCATTGACGTGTAAAAAATTTCAAGAAGAGCTGGACTTTATATAATGACTTGTAAGGACCATAGAAAATGCAGATTACATTATAGATTACCTATAGAATATTCTCCAATCTTGATTTGACCATGGGAGAACAATTATTAATAGCATCCACACACTGTATTGCCCTTGTAACCAAAGATGCTAATGAGTGTGTTTTAACTAGCTTCTCCTGGGAGAGGAGATTACTGTACTAAAAAGTGTGAAAAATGATCCGACCTAAATGGAAGGGATGAGTTTGGCCGGCAGTGGAGTGTCTATAGCTTATGTGGCAAAGGAAATTGAGCACGTCTGCACAAGTAGCACAGTTGGTCCATCTGCAGCGGGCTGAACTAAGGAGGCATATATTGTCCATGGCTCCTGTAACGCACTGAAGCTTGCCATATCTCAGAAGTTTCTCTTGATGATCCACTTTTTGTGAATTGCCTAGAAAGACCAGTGCCCTTGGTCAGAATTTCTAGTGAGAATATTTGCAGTGTTCTGCTTTTATCTAGAAAAGAAGCAAAAGGTAGATATGCAAAGCAGTATGTATACAATCTCCATGTTCAGTTGATATTTGCATTGGGTGGTTGTTTGTTGATTCAGCTAAATTTTACATGATGAATACTTATTTTAAAATAAACACTTTTGGAACTAGAAGGGTGAAATCTATAAACGGAAATTTATTTTTGTGTTCTGAAGTTTGAGGGTTTTAAGAATTGATTGTTATGTAAAAAATGCTATTTATTATAAAGTTGTGGAAATTATTTCCATCTATTTCACGTATTTCCTTTTTGGTTGTTATTTTGAATTCCTACCAAAATTAGAAATTAAAATCTAATTAGAAATTAAAGTTAGATATTGAAATCTATAACAGATATTTCTTGATTTGGGTATAAGGTACACACTCTTAGAATAGTGGGTCAAGTAATTTGTTTTTTTAACTTAAAATAGAGAGTGTAAGATCTTCCTTTCCTAGCCATGAGGGCCACCTTCAAGTTTACAAAATATATATCTATTGGGAAAGAAGATTGATTGATTGATTGATTGATTGATTGATTGATTGACTTTATTAGTTTCAGGTGTACAAAGCAACATAATAGTTAGACATTTACACCCTTCACAAAGTGATACCCCCCACCCACAAGCTACTACCCCTCTGACATCTTATGTAACTGTTACAATACCATTGACTATCTTCCTTTGCTATATTCCACCTCCTGTGACTGAGAAAGACAAATACCTTAAGAAGATTTTTAATTATTTTCTGAGTCTGAACAGGACCAAAGTAGTTAAATATATTAAGATAGCTTAATTTTAATGGTCTTTAAGCTTTAGAATGTCTAAGGATCACTTGAAATATTTGGTAAAAATGCAGAATTGGGGCTGTACCTCCTGGGAATTGTGGAATCAACCTTTGTGACAGGTGCCCAGTGATTCTGATGCAGTGGTGGTATGCTGCACTTTGAGAAACACGAAGGGAAGAGGGAAGATAGAACTCAGGAAATGATATTTTTTTGGTCTATTATTTCAGGGGCTTTGTCCATAACAATGAATTCTGATCATAACAGTGTAGGTGATAATAGCTTCATTTTATAGATGAGGAACTTGAGTTTGAATTTGAACTAAGGTAAATGAGAATCCATAGCTCTTTTCAACTACAACTTGTTGGACTTTTGTAAAGAGAAGTTTTCTTTTTCCTGAAAAAAGTTTTGAGCGTTTTCCCAAGGATTGATGGAGGAGGCTGAGTCATTATCTTCCCAGGAGAATTTCAAGAAGAGAGAGGACACTGCCTCTCCAGGGCTTTGGAGAGATGCTACTTGTTTGTGCAAATGGTTTCCTGTGATCTTGTCCAGTTTCTGTTATTTTTTGATTTAGTGACATAAGATCCTAAAGATTTGATGACACAGTTTCTTGAAGTATTCTCAATCACTTCTGTCCCTCTTCTAATATGTTTTTCTACTCTAGTATGGAAGTTTTAAAAAAATGTATAGTGTAGAATTTGAAATACTATCTAAATCTTTTTCAGAACGATTAGATACAATATTTTAATTTCTTCTGAAAAGTTTATTTTAGGCCATTTACCACATTAGCATGCCAGCCAAATAGCGTAGTTTGTTTTAAATATGTATTTTCCATTATAAAGGGCATCATGATTCCCCCCCAAAGGGCATCATAATTTTTTAAATAATTTTTTAATTTTTCAGTTACAATTGACATACAATATTAATATTAGTTTCAGTTGTACAACATAGTGATTAGACATTTATATAACTCATGAAGTGATCACCCCGTTAAATTTAGTTGTACCCGTTTGACACCATACATAGTTATTACAATATTATTGACTATATTCCCCATGCTGTAGTTTACATCCCCATGACTGTTTTCATCATAATTTTTAAAAACTGTAAAATCTAGAAGAAAATCTATGGATAGAATCCAGAATTCTATCATCTGAATGCAAACACCATTACCATTCTGGTATATTTTCTTCTAGGTTTTTTAAACCACATAGCTGTAATCACAGAATATGTAATTTGTATCTGTGGTCTTTTTAACATACAAATATTTTTCTATGTTAAATAGTCTTTACAACTTAATTATAAACGTAATTATAATTTACAACTTAATTAGCGTCAGAGTTCCACTAATGATGTTACCATTATTTACATAAGTTGGCCATTACAGTTGTACATACAGATTTATAATAAAATATTAAAACAGTGGTTTATATACAATTTCATTGGGTTAAAATACAGATTTTTATTTTGGAACCGGACAGCATTCATTTCATTTAATGGATCTCCTCATAGTCTAGAACTCAAATAATTGATTTGATGCTACTTGTGAAAGGGAGAATCCATAATAAGGCCCTTCCATATTTTATATAAGTCATTATATTTTGTAGAAGTCATCCTATTAAGAGTAATTTTCTTTAAAAAATACAAAACACCTTTGGTGTTTCAGTATGATCCATTTTACCATTCTGAACAACCATCACTTTATTAAATACCAATCGCCTGACACTTCCTGGCTTCAGATATTAAGTTTCAGATTGATAACATCCAGGTGCTTGACAAGAATATACATGGTAAGCCTTTACACACCCAATGTGTTACATGCCAGAGGTGAGTCTGTTTCAGGACTCTATTAAAGGAAATAGCTGAGGTACAGGGAAATAAACATCCAAGGGAAACAACAAAAACAAGACCCCTCCATCCAAAACTTTTCAACATTATCTTTCTGGGTCTGGGTAAATTCAGCCTTTTAATGTTAGCTAGTCACATATGCCAGAAATGCCACTTTAAGTGTATTTATTCGCTTGTGTTAGCATTATTCTCCCAAGGGTTTATTTTATGTCTACAGTATCTTTTCAGTGCAGTTAGAATGTGTACTCAGTGTGCAAAAATGCGATCTCCAAGGTGCTTCTTTCTCTTTGAAAGTGAGACCACAGTCCCTGGGTGCTAGGGGCATCTTAGGAATCCTGGGGCAGTGGGGCAGGGAGTGGAAGATATGAGGGTTGTTGAGGGCAGAAGTTTATAGGATACAGAAGGTAGAAAGACACAAATGCACCTCATCAACTTGTCTAACCTGTCTCTTGAAAGTGCTCTTACATTTTAACTTTTTTAAAAAGGGTGAACTTAAGTATTATATTTTGCTTTTTAATATCCTGTATTAAACGAGAGGAAGTTAGGCTTCTTTTTAAGAAGGTTCTTGTGTTGTTTTAAAGTTTTCAGGACCTGCTTGTGTTTAGTTCTAGATACCCATTCCTACTGGAGGACGAGACATTTCTTGTCTAATTATAAATCTGGATTGTAATACTGTGTGTATGTATGTGTGTGTGTGTGGTGGTGGTGGTGGGGAAACAGTACACAGATTACTGTAATAAGTGTCCCGGAAGGAAAAGAAGCCACAGTGAAACCAAATGTCACAGGAGAAATCCTTTTAGTATTGTGCAGAGTGGTTCATTCTCTTTAAATTCACCCCATCTACCACCCACCCCATGAAAATAGTGGTCTTCATGTTACAGGACCACTGCTTTATTTGTCGTATGTTCCTTGCCCTTTAATTTGTCAATGAAGGCACAAGCTAGCGATACTACTTTTGTGATTGCCTTATTTAAAAAGCTGTGCTATAGAAAAGTTATACGCCCCGCCCCCACAAACACACATTCAGTGTCCGTATGGACAAAAAACGAAATAAGAGAAGGTGAATCTAATGAGGAGGCAACGCTAATGGCTGGCGGTGGGTTCAATGAGCCGTTTTCAAAAGGCATCCCTAAGAAAACCGTTTTGTTTATAGATTTGTTTCGGATTCCTCTGCGCCGCTCCAGTCCAGGTCTTGGAGCCCGCCCTCGAGGGGAATGTCCGGGACTCGGGTCGGTACCTTTTTCGCCTGGGAATTTCCAGTGTGCAGAAAAAAAATCCACGAATCTAGCCTCTCTGCCCCTCTCCCCCGCCCCTCCGCTGTGCCCACGCAACCCCTTTCGAACGAGAATTTGACCGTATTCTGTATTTCAGAGAACAGTTCCTTAGCTTCCCCCGCCCCCACCTCCCTGGAGGGGTGACCAAAAAGCGAGCGCTATAAAGGGGGCCAGGAGTGGGGCTGGCCGCCTCTTGCCACGAGGTCAGACTCCGAGTTCTTAGAGAAAAAGGCTGCTTAACTGCTGCTGCTTATCATGTAACCTCAAAAGGAAACTGATCATCTTTCTCATGCTCTCACGTACTTGGGTTATTATCGCTGATTACAGCTGGAAACAATTGATTTGCCTTTACGTATTTGTATGACTTGACTCTTCAAACACAAAGGTATATTTTTTATTATTTGATATTTAGTATGAAAAAGTATCTTAAGTGCTAAGCTTTTTTTTTTCTTTTTTCCTTTTCCCAAATTCAGAGTCTTTCCTTTGGAATCACTTTCTGATAATTGGGTAGTCATACTTGTTTGGGGGCAATATATTGGGGGAGGCAGTTTTTTGGGAGTCAGAAAATCTAGGAAGTTTTTATAGTTAGATACTGGCTATGAATCGGTCCTTAGGCCCAGAAGGACTAAGATGCTGATGGGAAGAGGTGGGTGGGATGAGTGATGAAAGGAGCGTAAATTTAATGTAACAATTTATCTTTAGTCAGTGAGAAAGAACAGTGATACTCCAAGGCAGAAATCTCCCAGGAGATTTCAGTGTGGGTTTAGAGGTATACTTTCTCATGAGCCAAGGGTAGGCATAAAATTATTTCTTTATGTAAAAATATATCTGAGAAAATGGAAATGTTTTCTAGTATGCCCTCATTAATTCTTATATTACCTCTGTAATATTAAAGAAAAATATTATACAGCTATTTCGTGAATGAGAGAAACCTGAAATTTGATGGCTCGGTGGGACACCCAGATTTATAACAACCTATATAAAGTATTTTAAGGGATTTTATGCAAATAATAGCACATTTCTAGGTAGGATAAATTAGAGATTCCCTCCACAGGTATGAGTGAACTGGCTGTTGTGGGGTGGGGGGTGGCCCAAAGAGGATGACTCTTAATATGTAAATTTTAAGCTCTTGGTAATATGTATTCCCCCATTTTAAATCTGGCATCTAAAAAATTATATTATCTGGTGAGGTGGAATATTTTTTTGCTTCTCTTAGATGGTAAGTTTTGAGACCATAAAAGGAGAGAAAAAATTCTAAAGCTTATTCACTGTCCTCAATAGTCCCTGGTAGAGGAGGGGATTGGCCACACAGGTCATCTAAACATGTGGATAACTCGGATATCTTTTTATTCGGCTTCAGAATACAGTGTATGATCCACCACCCCTCTCCATTATAACGTCTTGCTTAGGCTAAAGACACAGTTGGGCAGGGTGCAGGTGAGGAGCCCTGGGCAGATAGAAGAGTCAGTCTGAAAGAAGTTAGCACAAGAAATCAGAGCACAGCACACGTAATGTTAAACGGTTGGCAGCACCCTTTCCAGCGTGGAGGTGATGACCGTGGTCAGCATCATTTAGTTGTCCAGAATCACCCTGTTCCTCACTGAGGAAATGGAGGCAAACCTTTCTCATTCTGCTTTGTCCTGAAAGAAGTCCTGCTCTCAGAAAGCAGAAGGAACCCTCTCAGAGGTTAAAGAGCCACGGAGAGCACTACCAAAAGGGAAGATTTGATCATTGTTCTGCGACCCACAATCAGTTGCTCCTGAGAAAACCTTCCCTTTTGGCTCATAGCTGACAATAATCTGACTGTCTCTTGATTTCCCCCCACAGGTTAACAGGAAGATCAGGAGACTGACCGGCACCTTTTGGCTTTCTTGACCTGATGCGGAACTCCCGAGGGTGAGCAAGGAGGAGATTTCTAACCAAATAGGATCCAGATGTTACCTGGACCTTGGCTGATGTAGTCAAAACGGGCAGTGTGATGTTTTCTAAAATTTCTAAGATTCTTGGATCTCTTAAATCAATCCATTTTTGAAGTTGCCTCAAAGTTACTATGAATTTTACTTATAAGGCATTTTACTGTGATTTCTTGCTCACTAAGATTTTTTTGGTGATTTAGCATCTTTTTAACCAATTTGAGTTTCCGCTATTTTCCATGAGTGGAGGACACATGAATAATACATCTCGGAGGGGAATTCAGCTCTCTGTGGACAGTTTCAGGGTTATATAATCTTTAGCAGACTCAGCATCATGCCCCCTACAGTTTTGGTGAAAAGGTTCATTAAAGCTAGCATATGTGGTTTCTGATGAAAGAACTTCCTGTTCCTTTAATTTGGGACCATCTGTGAGGTGAACACTTTCCTTCCAAATTTAGTGGATTAAAATATTTTACTGCTCCTTGGGGGAGTTAGTGGGGAGGGAATTAACATTTAGTAAGCACTTAGTTTGGGAGTTGACCAGCAAAACCTCATGTAGCCCTCATAATAGCCTCTGAGGTAGACATATTTTATAGGTGAGGAAATTGAGCCTCAGAGGGATCAAACAATTGTTCAAGGTCCCCCAGATAGTAAGAGGCAGAGCTTGGATTTGAATCTGAGAGAGCTTGTTTCCCTCGCCAGTGCCCTTGCTGCCAGGCCACTGGGATATCGCAGAGGTACAATGGGGAGAGGTCAACCTTTTTCCAGGGCTCTGATGTCCCTAGTGTCCCTCCCTTTCCCTAGCTCACACCCGGCTACTACCTACTCCCTGTTCAGATTTAACCTAGAAAGTTTTAGCTGATAACCACATAACCCTTCGCAGTTTAAGAAGACCGCAGAGAAATCTTTCATTCCTCAAAGAGTGAAGCTGCTGTATCGTGGTGGCATCGATGGCAGTGGTTGGGCTAATGTTTGAGGACAGGCAGCCTGTTACTTACTAAGCCATTTTTGGACACAAAAGCTGGGATTATAAAGAAAGGGGAGTCCTGCTGCTGGTTCCCCTGCTCCTCGCAGGACATTTCTTTCCGTGCTAGAAAGCTAAGCCTAGGAAGAACATTTCTAGTCCCACCTCTGGGGAAGCGGCCACTGTTGCGGCTTCTGAGGTATCTGGGGTAGCCAGCAACCCTCTTCTCCTGCTCTCTACCGTTCCTGCTCTAGCAGAGTGAGTTAGCTATCTGAATTAATTTCTTTCAGAGGTAACCCCTGATAGAAATTTGCATGTTTTGTATCTGGTAATTTAAAAAAAAAATTCCACATGATCCTTTTCTAGTTTGTGTTTCCTATAGGCTCTTTTGTATAAGGCGAGTAAAGTTTTAACCACCCAAATCTACTTGGGTGGTTGAAAAATAAAATGGTGTGATGAATTAAGGAAGTATTTCAATATTTGTCGTTTGAGGCAATGCTTCTCAAACTTAAATGTGCATAAGGATTACCTGTGAATCTTGCTGAACTACAGATTCTGTTTTAATAGGTCTGGTGTGGAGATTGTAATTCTGCGTTTTTATGCTAATATTGCTGGCCCAAGGTCCATACTTCGAGTAGCAAAATTAAAAGTCTCCTTAAGTTCCAGTTAATAAGAAAAATTATGGAGTTTTTCTATAAAATCTGTATGTGTCATTTTACCATGTAGGAAAGTAAGTTCTGTCATGGTTATGTTAAACAAAAATGGTAACGCCACGTTCTCTATATGTGATACCGAATGTCTGAATTGAACTTTCCAGAATTCTGTGAATCACCTAGATGTTATATCCATACAATGGAAACTTCCAGATATTTGGAGACATTAAAAATGAATTTCTCACTTTTCGTTTAGATCTTTAGCAGTGTGCAGATATTTTTTTATATTGGAATAAGGCTTTTGGACACACTTTAGCATTGGCTAGCATGTGTGCATCCCTAGTCATTTGATTACTTCAGTCAAGTTTGCTATTTGTCATGGCACCTATTTTTTAGAGTAGCTAATAAGTAATAAGTAAATCATGCCTTCTCAAATAGGGTGATACTGTCCCCAAGAGGGCAAAATTGGTTCTTGGGGGGACATACCTTAGCTATTACAATGGTTTGTGGCCATCTAAAGGACCATAGTACATAAACAGATATACAGTATATCTATGGTTCTAAACTTTCATCAGAGGACAACTAGGGAAAAAAATGTTTGTCACATCTTAGGGCGTGTGCTAATGAGAACAAGTTTGAGACACACAGCTGTACGTGCGCTACACGTACTTATTCAGTTGAAGTCAAAAAGATTTTTCTCTGGCCTGCTGTGTTTTAGTATCTTGCTTTATGTCTGTGTCATTGTCATGGATTTTTAAAATACCTGCTTCCAGAAAAGGGGTGGTTTCTTTATTTCAGGATCATTTTCTTCTAGTATATCCTTAAATATGTTTAATATTTTAAGAAATTGTGATAGAATATATATAACATAAAATTTATCTTCTTAACCATTTTTAAGTGTACAGTTTGGTGGCATTAAGTACATTCACATTCTTGTGCAATGGTCACTATTCATCTTTTGAGACATTTTTCATGTTCTCAAACTGAAACTCCACATCCATTAAACAGTGACTCCCCGAACCCCTCCTCCCTGCCGCCACACCATTCAGTTTTTTATCTTTATAAATTTGACGACTGTAGGTACTTCTGGTAAGTGGAGTTATATAATATTTGTTCTTTTGTGACTGGCTTATTTCACTTAGCATGTCCTCAAGGTTCATCCATGGAGTAGCATATGTCAGAAATTTCTTCCTTTACATGGCTGAGTAATATTCCATTGTATGTATATACCTCCTTTTGTTTGTCCAGTCATCTGTTGATGGGACATTTGAGTTGCTTCCACCTTTTGGCTATTGTGAATAATGCTGCTATGAAAATGGGTGTACAAGTATCCGCTTGAGTCCCTGTCTTTAATTCTTTTGGATGTCTACCTAGATGTGGAATTGCTAGATCATAGGGTAAATGTATGTTTGATAGTTTGAGGAACTGCCATACTGTTTTCTAAAGCATCTCTACCATGATGATTTCTTTTTAACTCTTTTGTGCAGTGTTTGGCAGAGTACAGTGAAAAAGTGTGTACACCATGATTATACGACAGAAAGTGACCGAAGTTCAGAGTAAATAATCTGATGAGTGATTTAGCACAACCACTATTAAAGCAAATCAAACTTCCCCTACACACTCACCTTGTGTGTCCACATACCACAGTGTATACACAAACAAGTGCATGGCTAGGAATAACTCCTCCCAGAATCATTGAGGTAATGCCCTTAGAGCGTATGGGTCAGGTCCTTTTGAAAATATGGATGACTTGCCATAGAATCCCACATTTAAAAGAAACCTAGAGAGGCTTGTGGGAGATTTGAAATGGTCAGAGCTACAAAGCTGGGCCACCCTTGTCAGTGAAGATGAACTGAACCGAGAACACGAGAACACCTTGAGGATAGGAATCGTGAGTTTGGATTTTCACCCTCCTCTTCATTCGTCCACCTCCTCCCCTCTCCTCTGTAAGGGTGTGAGCACATGGTCACACTGCGAGTTTTTGTTGAACAAATCGTGCAGAGTAGAAAACAAGTGAAAGAATTATTTATTTTCTAATCTGTGGTAAACTATGTTGAAGGCTGTCAGAACTTTCTACTTCATACCTCTGTCAAGAGTAAAGGAGGTGGGTTTAATCAGGGATAGAAGACGAGGGTTGGAGGACACCGAACGGATCACAGGGCAAGGCTGCTGAATGTACCCTTGTGTCATCATGGATGAACGGGGACTGTCTGAAGGATGGCTGACATACGTGGGCCTTCCCAGCCCTGCTATTCTGTGCTGATGTTTCACAGCTTTTAGACAAACAGTGAAATCAGTTTTGTTTGTTTATCTGTGGTGTTGAACAGCATCCAGAATTAAGATAAGAAAGGGGTTCTCAAGCACAACACGAACGTCAGAATCTAGGGCTGGTGCTGGGTTGCAGCCACAGTGTTTATAGCAGACGGGAGGTGGGGTGCGTGGGGATGGTGTTAAAAGACTGGCTCTTTCCTCCCCATACCTCGTTTATGTTTGTTCATTCTCCACCTTTCATGGTTGTCGATTATGTGTGTGTGTGGGGGGGCTGTCTCAAAACGCAAACCTTTGGGAAAGGTTACTGTTTATGTCTCAGTGTGAATTGATTTTGCAATGCCTTCTTGAGGTTTTACTGGATGAGAAGGGCATGAAGACTGCCCTGGTCAGACAGCAGCTATGGCGGGACATGCAGTGGTGGGAGCAGCACTGGGAATGGACTATGAAGGTTAAGATCCAACTTGGCCTCCCCCACTCTCCTTCACCTGGACTCCATATTGCTGTCCGTGGTGTTCCCACTCTATCCAACTCAAGGCCTTGGAGTTACCCTCTGACTCTCCTCTCTTTGTGCGTGCAGTCTGCTGCCACTTCTGTAGATTATAAGTCTGAAATATTTCTCTAAACAAATTTGCCCTTTCAATCCTGTAAGCACCACTCTAGTTGAGTCCTTCGTGACCTGTCTTGATCACCTACACACAGCTGCCACTTTATCCTTCCTGAAGTATGGCTTTACTCATGCTTTTATTCTGTTCAGAATCCCCATGGCTTATCACAGTAACTCCAGCATTCTCAGGCGTTATCAAGGCCTTGTAGGGTAGGGCAGCAAACTTGACTCCATGAGTCTCCTCTTTTCCTATATTCTCTTCTTGTTGGGCTGGTGGTCCGAAGAGGCTAGAATGCTAAACAATCAAGTATTAAACGGAGCTTTGCAAAATGGGTAATAATTATAACTACCATAATTGAGTGTATATTGTGTGCCAGAAGTTCCAGGCATATCATGTACGCTACCTCATTTACTAACCTACACCCTGACAGGATGCAGTTAATACATCCATTTTATGGGTGAGAAATTTAATCAAATCTACATGGTTATTAAGTGAATGGAACTGGGATTTGAACCCAGGTTTGTTTGATTTCAAAACCCTATGCTTTTAAGCACAGGATGAAGAATATATTCCAGGCAAGAATTCCATCTTGGATAAAAGTTTGGAGCAAGAATGAATGTGTTATTTTCCAGCATTCATAAGGACTGCATGAGTAGGAGGTGGAAGAAATATGATGTAATAGAACATTAGTTTGGTAGGGCTGCCATAACACAATACCACAGACTGGGTAGCTGAAATAACAGTAGTTTATTTTCTCACAGTCTGGAGTCTGGAAATCCAAAATTAAAGTGCCGGCAGGGTTGGTTTCTCCTGAAGCCTCTCTCCTTGCCTTGCAGATAGCTGCTTTCTCACGTGTCCACACATGGCCTTTTCTCTGAATATGCCTCTGTGGTGTCTCTTGTCTCTTCTAATAAGGACGCCAGCCAAATTGCACTAGGGCACATCCTAATGGCCTTATTTTAACTTCACGACCTCTTTAAAGGCCCTATCTCCAAATACATTCTGAGGTACTGGGGCTTAAGGCTTTAACATATGAATTTGGGGAAAGGGACACAATTCATCTGATAAAAGATGGATTTGATGCAGATGGATATTAGAAGATGTGGAAAGCAGGCATAGGAATTTAGTTTTGATGTGGGAGGTCATAGGGTCCTGTTGTGGTTGAGCAGGGGAAAACATGAATATTATGGCTTTCCCACTCAAACTTCCAGCTACTCTTAAATGTGATGGTAGTGCGAATGAGGACTATGGGGGAGGTGGGAAGCATTCTGGAGAAGGGACTATTAGGACTTTTCTACAGTGGAATAAAGGAGCAGGAAGAGTCAAATCTTTAAGTCCTCTAGAAATTTCTACAAAAATGAAGATAGTTTGTTGGTGGGGGTAGAGGAGCAAAGGGGGCATGTGGGACGTTTGGTCTTGGACCTGTTGATTATACTCTTGACAATATGTAATTAGAACTCAGAGAAAAGGTCAGAGCTGGAGACAGGAATCTGGAGTCTTTTTACAGGTCAGTGTTATACTTATGGGAGTGGGGAATGCTTGCTCAGATAACAGAAAATACAGGAGACAAGAATTGTCAGGTCTCAAATTGCTTTGCTGTCACATAGATTTGGAAGATAGTATGGAAGTTTTCTAGGACCTCTCTAGCTAAAATAGCACTTCAAGCTCTCTCCTGGTGCCTTGCTTTGTTTTTCTTCATAGCACATAAAATATGAAGAAAAAATAAAATTTATTTATATTTTATCTATGAAGCTATTTGATTCCTGTCTGTCTTTCCCGGTAGAATGGAAGCTCCACGAGGGCACAGATTGTCTTTTGTACTGTATTCCTAGTACCTGGAAGAGGGTTCAGAACATTGTAGCTGCTCAATAAATATTTGCTGAATGAATCTATGAATAGGTTAATTTTTATGATTAATAGAATTTAATTGATGATTGCTAGATGTTGCCTTTTTATCTTTTCTTAAAATAAAATTTTGTTCCTTAGTAAATACCTTTAGATAAATAAACACACGGACACCAATATTTGAGAATCTTGAAATATATAGTCTAAAAACTTAGTTTTGTTTCTATTTGTTTTCCCTTAAATTGTGCTTTCCTGAAAGCAAGATCACCTAATCTCGTCTCTGTAACAGCATTTCTTTATGAGAAATTAAGTGTGACTTTCTTTAAAAATCCAGCCATTTCAGCCATCTGGTTACTCTTACCACATTATCTGTTTCTACCTACCTTTTTTTGCAGGGGGGAATGATTTTCACAGAAGTTTATTTGTGGAGTCCTTGGTTTCTGTCAGGTTTCTTTTCCTTTTCCTCACCATGCCATGTTTAAAGTTTCCCATCTCATTGTACCTATATGGGTGCCAACAGTCCATACAAACATAGTAAGTCTGTCACCTTTCTCTATACTTTTCTCCAGGAGGACTGATGGGTATGGTGTGGCATCTCATAAAATACAGCTATAGGCTATAGGTAGGATAAGCATTTAAACCAAGTCCACCCTCCTTTTTTATTCTAAGGAATCATAAACAAAGGTAAACCTGAATCTGTTTGTATTTCATATAAGTAAAGACTCTTATGAAATCTATTCTCTCTTTTTCAGATAGTTTGAGTGGTATAAATGGTACTAGAATTATTGGGTTAAGTAATTTAAAGCAATAGTTCTCCAGCAGATGGGGAATTGCTCCTTAAAGGACTATAAAAATCACCAGGAAGTGTTTTCAAGGGCCACACAACCTCATTTTGGAGATCGTAGTGGCCAGAGAGCACCTTACTGATGGGAGTGTGTCCCACCTCTCAGGTGTGCTGGGGGAAGAAAAGGGTTGAGAATCACTGGTCCCAGATTCTGAGGGTTCAAGTGAACAAAACACATGAAACTAAAAGATGACTGTTGCTACCTATCCTGTACTCTTTATTGCAGGATGGCTTTTGGTTTCCCAGAAAGTTTGCTAGAGTTTTTGGAATTTTAAGTTGTATAGGCTGATAGGAAGAGGACACTCTGCAGGGTAACAGGACAATTCTGTAAAATCCAGAATGAAGTTAAGAGGTGAAATTTGAGCGTGCTTGTCGGAAATAGAGGCAAATGGAAAGATGTTAACAGGAGAATCTATTTACTGAATCTCATGGCCAATTTAGTGTATCTTTAGGAATAGCTCATTATAATAGTTTTCTGACTTACAACTGCTACAATTATGGTATTTTTATACATCGGGCTCCTTCCTAACCAGTTTGATTAAATGTGGAAGTGCTCTGGGGGAAGCATGCTATGCAGACAACAAGGTATGACTAGACAGGTTTTTGTCCAATATGTAGTCTACCCCTCCCTGATCCTCCCAGCCACACACACACAATTAGGGTGGAGATTTACTCGATGGTCATAATAAAGGTATGGGCACAGGAAGGGAACTAACATTTATTAAATATTCAGGATGTATCAAACACTTTACATACACTATCTCCTGTGATTTTAGCAACTTGATGTAGATACTAGTGTCCCAGTTTATATGTGAGTAAACTCAACTCAGGGATCAAGGGACTTGTCCCAGGTCACATAGCTGGTAAGCACTAGAGATGAGTATCAAAAGCCATGATACCACAGTACTCTAAGCACTTTTGCTTAAAGCAGAGGATGGCAAACTTTCTGTAATGGGCCAAATAGTAGACCTTTTCGGTTTTGTGGACTAAGAGAAGATGGGGGATATTATATAGGCACTTATATAACCATTTAAAATGTAACTATTTAAAAATGTAAAAACTGTTCTTAGGTGACAGGCTGTACAGTAGGACAGATTTGGCCTGCAGGCTGTCATTGCCAACACTTGGCCTAAAATAGTTAGCAAATATAAGCAAAAGCAATTTTGGAGGAGGTGAGGTGATTATTTGAATGTATACGTGTTATTAATGTTGTATGAATTTTGCATAGTCTTTTAGTAAATGGGCGTTCAGATTTCCTCAGTTAATTCCAATATTAAATTATCCTTTCAATTACAAAATTCTTTTCATAGCTATACATATTTATTATATTTTGTCTGCTAATGTGGGTTATAGTTGGCGAAACTTCATAACTGTGTATTTCACCTTAATCTTTGACCATTCTCCCAGGCATTAATTCTGTTAGAGGTAAAGTATATATAAAGTACCTAATGTAGTATTCAGTACATAGTGTACATTCAATAGTAGTAGTTCTTAACCTTATCAGTATATATATCAAAGTATTATTGTGGGTCTATACTATTTTATTATTTTTGGGTAATGATGTCTGTTCTCCACATGATCAAGGCTAATTTCTCCTTCTCAGCTCTTAAATTATAGTTAGTCTTTTTATCTGGCGCATGCTACTGTCCTTGTTTATAGAAATTCAAAATAAATCCCTGTAGACTATGTCAAAAAACTAACCCCCCAAAAAAATTCCCAAAGCCCCTAAACCCCAAGTTTAAAATTCTGAATTAAAAGTTTTAGAAGCAAATTCTTTTTGATCAAATGCATCCTATCAGGCATTCATGACTTCATATCAGGCATGACATTATATTATCATCCCTTATCTAATTTGACAAAATGTGTTATCAATGTTAAAATGGGAAGGGAAAAGGAGATCATGAATATGAAAGTTTTAAAAACAGATAAGTCAACGTAGAAATTAGCCCAACCAACATGTTTAATAAGAGATGATGTGCTGAGCATTTATTTCTATATTAAATAGACGTTAAGTTGAAATCAACCCACCTTTCAAATTGAACCTTCTGGGAAAAGAGGTTTAAATCATTACCTAAACGAAAGTAGAACAGCGCTTGGAAATCTCTTAGCCTCCTGCCTTTGCAGGTGCACATAGGCCAGTGTCTGATACAAAGGCAGAATGGAGGGTCCTTCTGTCAAAAATCTTTGTTTAGTTAGTTCAGATCCCCAAATTCAACTATGAAACATTTAGTCCTGTGGGCTTAATTAATTGCCTTCAGATTATTTGCCTCCTTAAAAAGTAAATATCCCCTCCCCCCCCCCAAAGTAAATATTCCCTTGAAAGGGAACAAAGTTATTTATTTACATTACAATGTGAATCAGTTTATCAGTTTTCTTCCTGAAGGCTGAGCTAACTTCCCCGAGGATGGAAGGTTTTTATAGAGGGATATATAGGTAAGAATAATTTTGGACTATGTTTTACTATCTGGAATTTGTGTATTTGTGTGGGAAAGAGAAAAAAGAGAATGGAGAGGGGAAAAAGGGAGGAAAAGGGCACCTGAGAGGAGAAGGTACTTTTTTCCCCCTTCATTCTTTTTAAGGCAGTTCAGATTTTAGTATCCTTTAAGGAGACAAGAGGGGACAATATTCCCACATTCAGTATTCACGATGGTGGTTTCATTCATATCTATGGAAATGAAATCTTTGAATTGTCAACAAGGCAGAGAGAGCAGAAGCAACCACAGAACTTGTAATGCTCTGCCTTTTTGGACAAAGCTCACCTACATCACTTCTGTTTCTGTGTGTCTTTTATGGGTAAAGTTCATCATTATATAGAAACCAGGAAACATCCTCATGAGCTAAAACAATTTAAGGGTGAATTTTAAGGAAGTGCACCAGTTTCATGTGGATGTTTTGGGTGAGTTTTGATTATTATTTATTTAAGGATGTAGTACAACACATAGCCCTTCAGACTAACACCGAACATTACTCCATTGTGTCATCTGATTTTGCATGAATCACATACACATTTTAGTATGTGAGTATTTTCTAACATCCAATGGGAAAACTTTTATTTCTTTATAAATTAATTGTTAAAGGGGAAGACAAATGTTTTGTTTTCCAGTCTACAGACTTGGATTTCTGTTGCTGGACTGGAAAGTATGTCTGGTCAGGGTACTGTAGCACTGGTGTGATTCAGCCTCTGTTCACAGGGCATCTAATAAATCAGGATGTTTAACTGTGTGACCTGGCCTTGTACAAGGAGCCTCTTCGGCCCACCCATCAGAGGACAGGCCTGTGTGCCTACTGGACAGCAGTGGGGTTACTTTACATAGTGGATGACTCACCCGGCACACCGTAGGTGCGCAGAAAATATTTGTGGGACAAAGTGGTACATGGCACTTCTTTATAGATACTTTCAGCAAGAGAAAGCTTCAGTGAACTGTCTCCTGGGACACTCCAGCTTTAATTTTGCCTTGACACAACCAGTCCATAGTATGCAAGGTTGTACATACTGAACATGCTGTACTTAGAAACGTTTCAGGTTCCTTCTGTCAGCACTGAGGAAAGTGTTCCAAGATGAGGTCACCTTTTGTTAATTCCTCTGTATGATGATTAGGTTACTAGATAGGGATACTTATTTACCTGCTTTGAGAAATTTCCTCAATAGTAGTAGAAGGGTAGACTGGGCTTTGATGTTAATCATTTGCTGCAAACAGGACCTAGAAGATTATTTTCCAAAGCAACTTTTTGGTTTTTCCAGGCTAAAACATACAAAATAATCTGTATGCCGTTTGTAAGGAAGCAGTTTATGGATCTTACTAACTACAGCTGTCTGTGCCATGGCCTGGACGTCAGATACTGTAGGTGTTCTTGGGAAGTATATGAGTCCTAATAGTGCTGAGTATATGTATCTCAGTAACAGTAATAGTACCTGAGCATATAACCAGAATGTTTGTCCCTTCGGATATAAGCTCCACAAAGACGGATTTTGTTTGCCCAATGCACTGCTCAGTCCCAGTGCTGAGAAAAGTACCTGCCATTTAGAAGGTACTGCCATATTGAAGAATAAATGAATTTGAAACTGTATGGTCTAATTTGTTCCTCTGCATTTAAAAAAGTTAGAACACTCAGAAGTTTAAATGTTTCTTGAGAGTTAAAAAAATGTTTTACATTGCTATGGAGAGAACATTATTATTTTTAGGGAAAGCATCTAACAAATCAATATATTGCATAGCATGATTATCTGTTTTGAAAGCTCCTGAAAATATTTTACATTATTTACAAAGTTGATATGAACCAAAGAATCCTGGGCAAAAGATGGCTGGATTTTTATATTTACAAGATACATGAAAATAGTTGTGTAGTAACCCAGGTGCTGAGAATGAAGAGATTCTAATTCAGGGGGCCAAAGGGTCTATTTTGATGTCTGTGCGGTATTACACATAGAATAATTTTGGAAGCATTTACATTTGTTTCCATTATTCAATTAAATATGTACTAAGTAACAAGTAGTTGGCTACTTATTATACAAGGGATACATGTCCTGGGAGATTACAGTGCAGTAGAGAGAGACTCATCAATAGATAATTTCAACACAATTTAAGAGCCATGATGGAAGTCTGGTTGGAGACACAGAAGAGGGGCCTTAAGCCAAACTGGGAGTGAGAGTGAGGGTGGTGAGGAGGGAGGGTCAGGGAAGGCTTCAGGGGTATTGGGTGTTAATCGAAGTCTTGGGGGAGAGTTGAGCATGAGTGGGCCAGGTGAGGAAGCAGAAAGCATTCTGTGCAGAGGCAGCAGCAGAAATGAAGGCCCAGAGCTGTGCAAAAATCTTTGCAGCTTGGTATTACTGTAGGTAATGAGGGAGATTAGGCTTGTGTGGAAAGCAGGGCATGGACACCTGCCATTCTAAGAAGAGTGGACTAGATGCTAAAGATGATAGGGAGCCATTGAAGGATCCTTAGAGTAGAAGAATTCTTAGACTTGGTTGTGGATATGGCATATGGAGGGTGTTTTTAAGTGGGCAAGACTGGATGGGCGATCACTTGGCTCTTGTGAGAGAAGGCCTGTCTTGGATAGTTTAAATTGAGATGGAGAGGGGAGGAAGGTTTCAGAACCAGGTGTTCAACAATTATTAGTTGAATCTGGAACTATTTGTTTGAATGATATGATATTGTCTACATTCTATCAATAAAAATTTGAAAAGTCTTTACTAGTTCATTTTAAAAACTATTTTTTAAATTAGAAAACATATTCAGAAGAACAGTATTGTTTTACATTTTTGCAAATTTCTTAATGTTTAGCTTAATGGAAGACACACTCTCACATCTCTTTCTGCATTTAATTTGTTGCAATATGTTGTTTTGGTAGAAGTATATGAGGAAAATTTGTCGTTATACAGACATAGAGCTGGAAAAGGAAGAAATGTTTTAATAGTCTTTTCAGGTAATTGTGGATATTCTTCTCTAATATTATGCCAAAAATAAGTGGTAGCTCCTTAAAGGACAAATGGAATCTGAAACCATCATCAGTGAACTTTTTGAACTCTGATACCATTAATATCCATTGGTTTCTCTTCCACCTTGAATGGAATGTGCAATTATATAATGTCTTGTGTGGTTCATTTGAAAAATATTAGTTAATTGAGTTATGTACATTTTCCAAATGTTGCCACATTTCATTATATAGTATTTAAAAAATCACATTTGTCAACACATCATCACTGACCTCATAAAAAATGTCTTTAAATATTGGGAAGCTATCAAGCTCAGGGTGTCAGACAGAAGTTTCCCAAATTCTGATTCTTATTTGAAGACTAGAATTTTATCATTAGCAACACATACTAATGACAGTTGTTCCTTGCGAGGCCTTACTTTGTTCATTTAAAAAATATGTCTAACAAATACCCAAGTCTGAATACCCACATTTTGTCAGGCAGGTAAAATTGGTGTTCTATGAAAAACAGTGAGTTATTCAGCTCATGATTCAAACATTATTTGATTAGAACAAGTGGCAATGTCATATCTATCGTTCAACCTAAGAGACCAAGTGCTTTTTCAGACAGTCATCATAGAATGTTAAAAATATGTATATTTCAAGCGTCAAGATTTAATAAAATTAATGATTGTTACTGTTTCCTCTAGGATTTTCTAAAGTGAAACTGGCTTCTTTTCCCCCTTTTTTCTTTTCCTGCCACTGGGTGGTGAAGAAGAATTAAATGACTCTTAGTTCATTTTGTTGTCACTGCCTTGATTTGTTGTAAGGCACCAGAGGTTTCACCTACTGCTTTTGTACCATCGGTGCAAATGTCAACACGATTGTTCTAGGGTAAATGCTGATATTAAAAAAAATTACTGTACACTTGGAAAGTTTCAACACCTCTTATGTTTGTTGTGAGACATTCATATTAAAGATCTTCAGTGATTAGCTGGTGCTGATACCTGATGAACACAACCAAAATATCAAGTATAGACAGTCTGTGGTTCTGTCCATCTCTAAGTAAAAAATGCAGATCCATCGGCAAGATTGGTTTTCATGTTTGCAGTTAAATCTTTAACTTGATGACTTACTGTATCATTGGAAAGTGGAAGCGCCATGATTTCTTTTATTGACTTTTCATCTAGAAAGCATTCAGCAAAATAAAATCTACCAGGTTTTATTGGTTGCTCACCTGTGATGTTTGTTCACTTCTTCAGCCAATGCAGTACCGTGACTTACCTTGCGACATACTTTACTGACTTTCTCATTTCAAGTTTAAAAAACTGCACCAAATGACTTTTGGGTTTTCAAAAGGTCATGATACCTACATTTAGAAATTCAGTACCTTTTAATTAACTGGCACGATAACTACAATTAATTCAGCAATGCTCCATTGTATAAGACACAGTAAAATAAATGATTAATGTCTATAAAGCCAAAGGAAAGATGGCACCGTCATATTTTTATTTCTTATTTACAGTTTTTCTCCAGTTGCTTTGGAATAGATTTTGCACTTCCATGCGTCAGGGACCTCTGCTATGTCATTTTCACCCTTTTTCTGTATTGTTAGATGTAGACAGTGCATCTGAGCCTTGAGGAAAATGAGCCTCCTAATCTCTCTTTTTAAATCAAAAGATCAGGCTCCAGAGTCAGACAAATGAGGATTTTAATCTCTTCTCCACCTATGATGAACAGCGTGACCTTAGGTAAATTCTCAAGGCCTCAATTCTTAAACATAATTTCTGTGGTTAGGAATCTGGGAGTGGTTTGGGGAGTGGTTCTAGTTCAAGGCTGCTCAGGAGACTAAGTCAAGATGTTGGTCAGTGCTACCATCATCTGCAGGCCTGACATGGAGCTGGAGAATCTCCTTTCAAAATGGCTCCCTCACATGGCTGGCCAGTTGGTGCTGGCTACTGGCCTCAGCGGACGTTTCCAGTGTCCTCATAACATGGTGGCTGTCTCCCACAGAGCGAATCTTCAACCATATTTGATTAGAACAATAGCAGTGTTGAATCATTCAACCAAATAGACCAAACTGAGTTTATATTACAACATTTAAATGAAGCAGCGTATTTAAAATTTTTCCTTTGATCTTAACAATCATTCTTGACCGTGTCCGGGAGGGCTTCTTGGCATTGGGGGTTGTGGTCTTCTCAAACAATACAATTGCTTTAGCATATCATAGAAAACTTTGAATGTTTAGTTTGAGACATTAGTCTTTCACTGACCATATTTATCTGCATTAAGTTGTTCAGAGGCCATGATGTTGAGGTTTGTATGTTCATATACCAAGTGAAACAGGAAATAATTTTAGGGGGAAAATTATTTTTGTAAAAAAAAAAAGATTGCCATGAATTTTGTCCATGAATTTTTGAGTGGCCATTTAAGGCTTTTATTATACCTAAAATATGTTAGTGGGAAGGAAAAAAATCCAAATAGATTGTATTGAGAAAGCCCAACATCTCCCTTGCAGCATCTTTTAAGTGATTTTGGTTTTTGATGAATTGTGATTACTGGAGCTTTTTATTTTCTGCAGCTACCTTAAGGGAGTTGTTTCCTTTTTATTTTTTAAACAAGTTACCAAAATCCAAAAATTGGGAGAGATAGGCAGCAAGAAGTTTTGGAGGCAATACAAGGAAATATTTACTTTGGAACCCCCCACCAGTGTCTTTTACCGCCTGTTAATATCGAATACCAACTCAAGCTCATTGTCTCCCTCCCTCTTTCCCTTCTTCCCTTATGGAGCCCTAGCATTCTGTGTCTGCTAAGTTCCCTGTGATCTGAAGCTGGCAAGCCTGTTCATTTGTCATCCAGCTGCAAAGCAGAGCCTGATTGGGGATCCCGATATTGCTCCCCACCTCCAACTGGGCCAGACCTGTGGATTCAGTCCTAGCAATGCTGCCCTAGACCTTCTTTCTTTGCATTTACTTTCCTCTTGCCCACTCCCTCTGCCCCAGGATCATGTCAGTTCTCTCCTTGGTATTGCAGTGGCTTCTCATGGCCTCTGGGCCCCTCAGTGTCACCCTCTCTATGCTGCTCCCAGATTCATTTTGTCTGCCCCAGTCTTTCATGTTCAGTGTTTATTAAATAAAGACCCAGTGTGGCAGCCTGCCACTGGAGGTGCTCCACCCAAAGGCACCAAGTTACCTTTTGCATTTAGTGTTACCATTTTCCCTTTGACTATCCTAAAAGGTACTGTATGCGTTTATCTGACTTCTTCATAGTTCTTTGCTCATGCTGTAAATGCTGTGGGCTGAAATCCCACCCCTCCTGTAGTGCCTATCTCAAATGCCACCTCTTTCAAAAAGATTTTCCTGGTGACCTCTTCTGTTCTTCGACCAGACTTGTCTCTTTTTAGGACCTTCCCTGAACTTTGTATCCCTCATGATATTTAATCATAGTCTGTTTCTTTTAGTATAGCATGATTGTACTTACCTTATCATTCCTACAAGATTATAATGTATTTGAAAGGACCGGCATAATCATTCATCTTTTTCTCCTGTCAACGCCTAGCCATGGTTTTGGCTAGTAATAAGCCTTAAATAAAAAATTGTGTAAATCCATTTTAGAAAGTATTTAAGATACTAAAGAGCAAAATTCCGTGTTTCTCAGACAAAGTAAACTTATGCAGAATAAAGAAATTACATACATACAGACACAAACATGTATGTATTTATCATTTTGCTAAGATGGCTTTGTTCCAGTATTGAAGACTACAAGGGTGTAGGGCACTGCTTTTTTTATTCCTGGGCTGCGCTCCCCGACCCCCAAATTTAGTTGTTACCCCAATTATCTGAAGACGGAAAAATGGCTTCAAATTATATTCAGTTTAGGACACTGTAAAAAGGAACGTTGGCAAACGTTTACTAAGTTAAGAGAGAAGTTGCTTTGAGGCGTTGGAGGAGATGGGCCTTAAGAATCTTCCAGAGACGCCAAAGTCGGGCTGGTGAAAAGCTCCCCACGCCAGGGCAGGCGGAGGACTTCCTACTCCCCGGGAACCAGGCCGACCTGTTCCCCCGCTGCCTCCCCGCCTCCCTCTACAGCCCAAGAGCCCAGCCGCGCACCCACTCCCCGTGCTCCTGTGCCCCGCGGGGAGCGCGCCGAGGGCAGGGCCGGCCGGGCGTCTCTCCAGGCGGGCGGGCGGGAGGGCGGCCGAGGTGGAGGGCGGGGGTCAGGGTCCGGGAGGGGGGAGGCCGCGTTCGGCCGGGGTTTCCAGGTGAAAAGCAAGAAAACAACCGGTTGGTGTAGGCGGAGCCGGGCGGGCGGGGCGAGGGCGGAGGGCACATTGCCTCATCCTGTACATTTTACTGGAAACGGAACGCATCCGGAGGAGGGCCCGGGAGGTGGCCCCGATGCAGCCAATGGCCCGGCCGGGCGCGGGGGAGGCCGGCGAGGAGGCGGTCTCTTCTCCCCGCCTTTGGCCCCTATGGCCGGTTAAATAGAGCCGCGCCCGTGCCCGCGCCGTCATCCCTTCGATTGGCATCCGAGCCCGCGGCAGCCACAGCTACAGCCGGGGGGCAGCCGCGCGCAACGAGCCGGTGGCGCAGGTGTCTGGGGGGTCCCCGAGCGTCGCGCCCGGGAGCATGATCGTGGACAAGCTGCTGGACGACGGCCGCGGCGGAGAGGGGCTGCGGGACGCGGCCGGCGACTGCGGCCTCATGACCAGCCCGCTCAACCTGGCCTACTTCTACGGCGCGTCCCCGCCCGCCGCGGCCCCGGGCGCCTGCGACGCCAGCTGCTCGGCGTCGGGGCCGTCGGCGCCCGGCTCGCCCGGCTCCGACTCCTCCGACTTCTCCTCCGCCTCGTCCGTGTCGTCCTGCGGGGCGGTGGAGTCCCGGCCGAGAGGCGGCGCTGGCGCGGAGCGGCTGCAAGGTACCCACCGCGGCCGGGAAGGGGGGTCCGGCGCCCTGGTGCGAATACCCCGGCCGGGTGTTAGGTGGCTTCTGCGCCTTCCCCAGCGGCCGTACATAATCACACTAGCCATCATTTATTAGGCGACTACTAGGAGGCCTTGCCCTGTGCTGGGCATTTGACATAACTCGATGCCCTTTGACCGTCTGTGAAATCCAGCCGGTCTCGGAGCAGAGCCCTGACTTCTGTGGGGGGAATGAACCATGTTAGATTTTCTCTCGTCTTTATTAAAAAGCAGCTTTATTAAGCTAATAATTCACATGCTATGGCGAGGTGTTGGATCTGATGTAGGTGTAATTTTTTTCTTGTGGCTTTTTTAGTGAAAGGGTTTGAGTACTGTGTGTAAGGGCGTGACTTATTTCTTCCTAAGTACTTGTGGAAATTTTAAGTAAAAGGATTTTATGTTAAAGAAAGGAAATCGATATTATTGAGATGTAAGGTGCAGCTGGACTGAAAACGAACTCAGTTTATGCCTTTACTTTCTGCTGCTTGCGAGTTTCGGGTCTGCCCAGAAGTTTTTCTGTGTGCTTAAGAATGGTTAAGCTTATCTAGCAAACAAACATAATGTTTCCTTTCTTCGGTTGCGAATTGGTTAGTTTCTTTTCTTAATGAACCGAGTTGCATAATTTGGGGGAAAACAGGATGCCACTGTGGGTAGACTGAAGAACGTCTAGATAACGTCAAATGTTGGAGAATCTGTAATTAGCGCGAGTTGAAGAATTTCTCTTTCAGGTATTCCCCATTGGTACCCCCTGCTGTTTTGGTTGTCTTTTATTATAGAAAGTGATTTTCCATTTTCTAAAGAAGTGATTTAAGCCACTTGGCTGTATAAGGTACTCCCTGTATGTCAAGGGAGCAAATGCAAAAAGTGTGTGTGTGTGTGTGTGTGTGTGTGTGTGTGTGTGTGTGTGTGTATTTAGATCCTTTTCTCCTACCTTTGGCCTTTATCTGGCTGAAACTAGTTTGCTATTTTCTTGGTTTACTACACAGCCATAGGGGATTTCTGAAACTGAATTTTTCTCCTTGTGACGTTGAATCATTCATTAACTGCTGTCATTCCAGACAAATGTTGTGTTAGGTTCTGGCAAGAGATCCCTAACTTAAACATAAAACCAACTTGTCATTTAATTTGCCTCATTGTTGAGTCATTTCTCTCATACATTAATGATATACATGTTCAGATTATGCACTGTTCTTGTCGTCTTTCTTTTTTCCACTCCCAATGGAGTGGCAGAATTATTCATTTCCTGACTTTTTGCATTTTTATTTTTTGTTCAGTTCATCCCAAGAGGTTGTGACATAGTAGTGGTCAGAAGTGGAATGCTGTACTTATAACAGACTACATTTTAAAGTGTATTTTAAAGTTGAAATATGAAATGGGATTACATATTTCCTTTTTACTTAGAAGGCCTCTTTGAGCAATCCCCAAAACAGTCAGTGAGGGGAAATCCTGTGTGCGTGTGTGGAAGTGTGTTTAACCTCTGTGAATTTAACCCGCTTTCTTGGCATAGCTGATCTGAGTGCAATAAATAAGAAATCTAAAACATTGTTACTTGTTAGGATTTGGTACATGGAGATCTTTGGAGCAAGTTTGTTTTGGGCTTTCTTAGGTGAGTGGATTAATAGACTTTTAAATTTCTATGTGGACACAAAACCTTTGGTTTGAAAAGCTAAAAATTCATCATTTATCCATTGATCTCCCAAAGTTTTTCAAAAGTCAAGACTAGCTACAGATTTATGAGAGTCAAAGTGCAAAATCTGGGATCCTGATTCATGGGTAGATAGGCCTGAGAGAGAGAGAGAGAGACTTAATTAGGGTTTACCTACTGGCTCTGGGGACCCCCTAAAGCACATTTTTATGAGCTTTAATTATTTAGGGTGCCTGGTGGAGAAAGGTACCAGGCAATGTGGAATCTTAAGTAGGGCTGGGGACTGACAAGTAAATCATTGACCAGAGTGAGTTGGAAAGGCTTTCAAGCTGGTGATTTAGGGACTTTATACATTAGACGGCTATGCTGTTGAGGTTATTAAGATTGGTGTCTATGAGATATATTAATTGGAATACGTTGTTTTCTTTTGAACAGTTGAGCCCCATATGGGGGTTGGAAGGCAGCAAAGAGGACCCTTTCAAGGTGTTCGTGTGAAGAACTCAGTGAAAGAACTCTTACTGCACATCCGAAGTCATAAACAGAAGTCTTCTGGTCAACCCGTGGATGATTTTAAGGTGGCATCTGTTTTTCATTTTGGGTCGGATGGCAGGGAGATTAGTCTGTCCGGGTTATTATTCTCTGCTGACCGAGGTCCAGGAAGTCTTTTGTAGACCACAAAGTCCAGAGGACAGAGAGTATATGTGTCTTGCTGACTGCCGTGTTCCTATCACTTGGCCCCGTGCTAGGTACTTGGTAGGTGCACAAGAGAAATTTAATGAATGAATAAATGAAGGCAAATTGGGGGCAAGGAAATAAATGGGGTTCAGTTGAAATGGAACGTTTTGATCAGAAAGGGAAAACTCAGATGGCTTTATTAATTTCATCTTGACCTGAATTGAACTAAGGTGAAAGTGAAAATGAGGAAGTTGCAAGGTTGAATAAAAATTAAAGTTGAAAATAAATATTGCTAGAATACATCAAAGGTTTATGGTGGGTTGTAAAGAGTGGTAGAGATAAGTCTGTTTAATGAGGTATATTAAGCAGGAACCTATTTAATATTATACTAAATTGGAAACATTTTTTTCCTTATAGACACAAGGTGTGAACAGAGAGCAGTTCACAGGTAAGAGTTACTTCTATTCATGATATTATGGGGGCTTTTAGAGTAAAACACTGTGGCACGGTTATGGGTAAAATTTGTAAAATAAAATGATTACAGATTCCCTATTCCTATCTTGGGTATAGAATTGATGAACGCAGTATCATATAGTGGGAAGAGGAAAGGACCTGAGTCGTCTGATGGATCAGCTTGCAAAAGGCCAGCTTCCTTACATACCCAGTTTTTGGTAAGTGTCTCACTATTTTCCTCTGAATACCCTTCGGAAATCATTCCTGGAATAATTTTGGAAGGGAGTGTGCAACTCCTCACTTTTTTTCCTTTTCAGACACCACCTCAAACACCAACGCCTGCGGAGAGCATGGAAGATGTTCACCACAATGAATCCAAACAGGACAGCAGTGCCGATCTGCTTCAGAACATTATCAACATCAAGAATGAATGCAACCCGGTTTCCCTGAATACTGTCCAAGTTAGCTGGATGAGCCCCGTGGTGGTCCCTCAGAGCTCTCCCCGAGAGCAGTGTCAGGACTTCCACGGAGGCCAGGTCTTCTCTCCACCTCAGAAATACCAGCCATTCCAAGTCAGCAGCTCCCCACACATGATGGATCAGGCTTCCATGTACCAGTATCCTCAGAACCAGAACATGCAGCAGCAGCAGCCGCAGCACTACACCCACAACCCAACTCTGGAATACAACCCTTATTCCAGAACTTCCCAGTCCCCCAACTATGAACCAAACCTCTTTGATAGTCAAGAACCACAGTTCTGCCCAAATCAAAGTTTTGCGTCCCTTCTAAGTAGTCATGGGGAATGTGAGAATGTTGCTGCTCCCGTTCAGACTTCCCCCAGTGTTCAGCAACAAAATGATGCCCACCTGCAAAACTTCAGCGTGATGCCACATAGTGCCAGTGAGGCCATGCTAGGGCACGAGGCAGGCTCTGTCCCTTTAAGCACCTCACTGCCATTCCAGAACATCGTCGGAAATCCAATGAACACCACACAGTTAGGGAAGTCATTTTTTCAGTGGCAAGTAGAGCAGGAGGAAAGCAAGTTGGCAAATATCTGCCAGGACCAGTTCCTTTCAAAGGATGCAGATGGTGACACGTGAGTCTCCCTTTATTTCATGAACCTTATTTGGTAAAGCATACCTGTTGCATGTAGTGGGCACGGAGGCCCTCTTGGGTATACCAGTTAGACCTTAGTGAGTGCTTGGCTACTGAGATGACTAGTGTAGGTATAAACTGCTGTTCAGTGATAGCTACTATTTCAAGAAAGAATTTTCCTTCTTTTACTTTTCTGGCTGAATAAATCACCTGCTCTAAATTAATAAAACTGTGTCTTCTTTGAGTAATTGGTTTTGAAAGACCAGCATAGACTGTATCTGTAGGAAAAAAAAACCAGATCATGTTTTGTTGGTCATTGTCAGCTGTGAGTTGATTTGTAGATTGAATACTTACCTGTCCTGACATTGTTGTGACCTTGGGCAAGTTATTTAACTTCTCTGTGTCTCAGTTTCTTGATGTGTAAAACAATAATACCTCCCTCTAAGGTTTTCGCAAATATTAAAATTAATAGGTTTAAAGTGATCAGTGTGGTGCTTGGCATTCTTCTTATTTCTGGCAGCCTGGCTCATCCTGTGGCGACTCGGATGGATTATCTCTGTAATCCATGAGTGTACCACCATACCAAGGAAGGTGCTAAACGAAGAATTTTTTTTTTTTTTTTTTTTAAAGATGAACTTAGTGAAAGAGAAGTAATTCACATCTTTTCCCTTCCTTGTTTCTCAGGTTCCTCCATATTGCTGTTGCCCAAGGGAGAAGGGCACTTTCCTATGTCCTTGCAAGGAAGATGAATGCGCTTCACATGCTGGATATTAAAGAGCATAATGGGCAGGTGAGTCCCTTGACCCACTGAAATGGCAAAGATGGTGAAGAGAGTGACAGCCGTCTCGTATTTATGTGTGGATAGTTCCAGGGCTCAAGACTAAGCGAGTTTAGTTAATATTAACTTGGAGATGTTGATTCTTTGCCACCATCAGCCTTGAAGTTATTAACGTTGACTTCATAGTTCTTGGACCAAAGACTAACTGGGTATAATAAAGCTGCACCCTCAGTTTATTTTAGTTTCCTCGTCTTCCAATACCGTATTGCTAATTAATAGTATTTACTTTTTTCTATGTGGGTTTTCCCCTCAGTCTTTGTTTAGGTTCGTATTCCTTGTTATGATAGTGTTAAATGTTTTAAAAACATTTCGTTTTTGTTTTTTTTCCTGAATGTCCAGAGTGCCTTTCAGGTGGCAGTGGCTGCCAATCAGCATCTCATTGTGCAGGATCTGGTGAACCTTGGGGCCCAGGTGAACACCACCGACTGCTGGGGGAGGACCCCTCTGCACGTCTGTGCTGAGAAGGGCCACTCACAAGTGCTGCAGGTAAGAGAAGGGAGCCAGGCTTTCATTAGCATAGGGCCAAAGCGGTTGGGCTTAGGTGTTAGAGGTTGGCTGTGGGTTGTCTGTTGCAGTAATTGCTTTTGAGTTGACTTAGTCAGTTCTTGGAATAGTAATAGATAAGTATATGTGAAGCTGGTCTTATGCTAACAGATACCTCTTTTTAAATTTTGCAGGCAATTCAGAAAGGTGCGGCAATGAGCAATCAGTTTGTGGATCTTGAAGCCACTAACTATGACGGTAAGCATGTGACACGAGTGAGAAGCCGTTTATAGACAGGGGCCTATTCAGTTTCATACTGCGGGGGGCGGGGGGGGGGGAGGTAATTCAAGCTAACACGTTCTATAGGTGCAGTTAGCACTAAGACCCAGTGGGCGGATTATTCAGATCTCCTCACTGGTTTCTGGGGACCCCATCTGTAGGGCATGTGAGAGGCCATCCTCACGGTTTGTAATGACAGAACAACCGAAAGACTTGGTGGGATGCTTGACCAGTGCTTTATGACACATATTCTAGGCCTGACTCCTCTACACTGTGCGGTTGTGGCCCATAATGCTGTGGTGCACGAGCTCCAGCGAAACCAACAGCCTCACTCACCTGAAGTTCAGGAACTTTTACTGAAGAACAAGAGTCTGGTTGACACCATTAAGTGTCTGATTCAAATGGGAGCAGCAGTGGAAGCCAAGGTAAATTCACAGAAGAATTTGGAGTTGGGATTGGGACATAAGTGGTTACTGCAAAACACCTATTCCCAAGAAGAGATTAAATCTTTTTTCTCCTTTTTTTAAATTAATGGAGTGAGTAGTAATGTATGGATAGTTAAGAAGCTTAAATTTTCAAAGGTCATCTCATCTGCTTTTCTTGATTTGCTTTTAATCTTTGGATTATTGTACAAAAGATCATTTAGCTGAGAAATAATCTTTGTTTGAGAGGGAAAAATGCTTGAAATTGATACTATCAGTTTGGCTACCATTTTCATATACTGATAATCAAGATAGTGCTTTTTGTAAGGGTTGCTTCATTGCTGTGGGATCTAGAGTTAACTGGTTTTTTGTTTATTTGTTTGTTTGTTTTTTAATCTGGAAACTATTCTCTTCAAAGTTCAGGTTTATTTATGAGTATCACCTGTGTACAAAGCAGTGCGTTAGGGGCTCTGGGAGGAAAAATGCCTAAATCATAAGCTTCTTATGGGTCCTTGGGCAGCTTACTGTCTCATATAAAGATGAGAGATGTAACTAATTGTAAGTCTGCAGGGTGGCTACCAGTCTGGAAACACAGGTGAGGAAACACAATAATACAAGTTTTATTGTATTGTATTACAATACATGATAAAACAGTATCGTCTGTGTTTCTACATTTTATGGCCACGCTGTATGCAATGGTAGACTGATAAGAGGCATATAGGAAAATAAATAGGGAATTTAAGAGGAACAAGAGATTCTATCTAGTCCGTGCTTAAGGAAGGCTTTGTGGAGAAGGGTGCATTCAAAGTGAGTCCGCGAGAGTGAGTCAGACATTTGAGAGACTGGGGGAAAAGCATATTAAACGTGGTGTCTGGATGTTCATGCTTTTCTTCCCCTTTGACCAGGATCGTAAAAGTGGCCGCACAGCCCTGCATTTGGCAGCCGAGGAAGCAAATCTGGAACTCATTCGCCTCTTTTTGGAGCTGCCCAGTTGCCTGTCTTTTGTGAATGCAAAGGTACTTTTAGAAAGCTTCGATAACTGCACAAGAGTCAGAATGACTTTAAGCTTTCTTCAAGCTTTTGAGCTACTTTCATGCAAGTCCCCCTTCCTGACGGGTGTCATTTCATCTCTTTGTCTTTAGGCTTACAATGGAAACACTGCCTTGCATGTTGCTGCCAGCCTGCAGTATCGGGTGACACAGCTGGATGCAGTCCGTCTGTTGATGAGGAAGGGAGCCGACCCAAGTACTCGGAACTTGGAGAACGAACAGCCAGTGCATTTGGTTCCCGATGGCCCTGTGGGAGAGCAGGTGAGGGTTATAGAAGGGACAGGAAATACTTTCAGGCACTTGGTCTGAAACATAAAGGGAGCTGAGGTTGTGCAGGGTGGAGGCCAGCTGGTGGTCTTACAGCAGGTTCTGTCAGTGTTTGTCTGTCAGTATTAAATGAGTCAGTGTCTGCAGAGCATTCAGGACACTCCCTGGCTAGTGAGTGCTCAGTAAACATCCTCTGTCACAATTACTCCTGTGTACTAACTGTTACTAAATTAGAGACGAGAGGGTTATTGATGCAATTTAGAACCCAGAACTGTTTTATACTTGAAACAAAATTATGCTTTACTCATCAGATGGTGATATATTATCTGTAGGGGTTGAATAATTTCACGTGACTGAACTTTTGCTAACGAGAACTGACTTTTAAGAATTTAAGATATTTTTGATGGAAATCTTTCCCTGGGGGAAATGAGGGTGATTGTGGCTATCGGTTAGGACATTACATAACTTTGATAATCACAAAATAAAATACATGGACTGCAGTTTAGCCATTTCTTTGATTCACAGCCCTTATCATGACCATAATGTTATAGGAACCCATGTTTGTAGAGCTCTTTTTAACTTAAAATGACACTCTTGATAACTTGTGAAGTTTTCAAGTATATTATACCTCATAATAGGAAAACTTTGCAGTATAAGGGTTCAGCTGTGGAAGTGGAGATTCACAGAGGTTCCAGAGACAGAACCACCATGACATAGTAAACAGCAGTCCTCACTAAGCCCAGCGTTTGCTTTTACTTCAGGTGTGCGGTGTGCAGTCATGTAGTGACATTCTCACGGAGAGCCGTTTGACTCCTCACTCAATGTTCTCAGATTACTCCTTTCTTTCTGCGTCTGTGTGTGTGTGGAGAGGGTCTTATCCTTTGTTCTATTGTCAGACTATGGTCATTGTATCTTCTAGCAGCTATCAGTTGCATCCCCTACCCAAATTTTCTTGTTTCTAGTTTGTTTCTTTTAATCTGCTATGGGCTGAGAGATAATAAAATTTATTAGATGGGAGTATAAAATCAGTCATTAGGCTCAGAATGAGCCTAGGGGCTTTCCTGTGATCCATAAAGTTATGTGTAGATGCTTTAATTTTTAGATATCAAGATAGCTCTTTTGACTTGAAGGGTATTAAGGATCTATTTGTTTGTATATAAGGTGTTCTGGGTTCTTGTTGAGGGTGACTTCAAGATAGATGAGATACTTCTATAGTCCTATACCATAGTTATTGCCTTGTAGTCAATGTTCTCACAAATAGCAAGAGTAAAGATTAGGAAAAGGAATATAGGTCTTATTTAAGTGGTTGGAGATTTTCATTTTAGATAATAGTAATAGAGGTGCTCTTATACTCAACATTATTATAGGAGATCTGTAGTAAGTTTTGAAAGGACTTATACCATGTTTCCCCGAAAATAAGACCTAACTGGAAAATAAGCCCTAGCATGATTTTTTCTGGATGACATCCCCTGGCCATAAGCCCTAATGTGTCTTTTGGAGCAAAAATTAATATAAGACCTAGTCTTATTTTCGGGGAAACACGGTAGTATTTTTTTAAAGTCACCTTAAAATCTTGACATGTTGCATATTTCTTCTTATACTTACAAATTGACAGGAGTGGTATAGAGTATGTAAGAAAGGAATGAAACTCTGAAGGAAATATGGTACTCTGACTGTTAAAAAAAACCCTCACAAATCCTATTCATTTCCATTCCAGATCCGACGCATCCTGAAGGGGAAGTCCATTCAGCAGAGAGCTCCACCATATTAGCTCCATTGACTTGGAGCCTGGGCAACACTCACTGTCAGTTAGGCAGTCCCAATGTATATGTACATAGACCATTTGCTCTGTATTGGCAAATGTCAGTTGTTTCTATGAAACAAGCTTATTTAGTTCACTATTATATAGTGGGTTATATTAAAAAGAAAAAATATCTAATTTCTCTTGGCAGATTTTAGTATTTCATACCCAGGTATCTGGGATCTAGACATCTGAATTTAATCTGAATGATAAAATTGACTTTAATTAACAGTAGCTTTTGGTAAACATTTCTAAAAGAAAAATGAAAGCATTCGGAAGGAAAAGAGTAAATCTAGATGTAGTGTTGAGGCTTCATTTGGCCTGATGGCAGTACCTGATTGTTATTATTGGTGTTGCAGTCTCTAGTCGTTGGACTAGATAAAAGATACCATGGTAAAAATTTGATTTTTCAGACTGTATAGAATTATCATTTTTGTCTTTTAAAATATTTGTATATATTTGGTCATTAACATGGCCACATTTGACATGTGTAAATCAATAAAATAGAAAAGAACAAGTGAATTGTCATATATTTTTGAAAATTGTACACATTCAAGGGAGCTGTGTCATCACCCAACTGCCATCTCCGTAGATAGAGCAGATGGAGAGTTGTTCCCTTGGTGGCTGACTGAGCTCTACTTGAATTGTAAATATGCTTTTCTCATGCATTGAGATGAGACAGATTATTTGTAGGAAATTGCATGTTCTTAAAGAGAACACCTCTTTATTGCTCACTTTATAGGATTTATAATTTACTTGCTCTTTTGGGAATTTTGTTATACTTTTATAGAAACAACAAAAAGTCAATATTGAAACATGTCTTACTGGTTTTCTATTGTCAAATAATGATAATATACTATGATGTTCTATATTACCATTCAGAAGAAAATCCTTTTTTTTTTTTTTTTTTTTTTTTTAGTAATCTTAATTGTATTAATATTATTTTGCTTACCTCTGGCATACCCCATATTGGAACATATTTGGAATTGATTGCACTAATTCATTGTAATAAATTTGATTCATTAAAACTTTTTTTTTTTTGAGAAGTTTCACAAGCAGCTGACTAATCATCTTTATAGCTTAAATTCTTTTAAAAAAGATAACCTTTGAATTGATCACATTGTTTGATCCAGTATGTCTTGTGGACAAAAGTTAGTTATAGTTATTTGGTATCTGTAAATATGGCTATGATATGAACCAGTTCATTCACACTCATGGAAAAACTCATGCATGATTTTAAATAAACATTAATTCAATAATACTATTAGTTTTAAGGATGTGCATTTTCTTTTCCTACTCCCTTGTTTATATTTCCCTGGGTTGAAAAAAGTACTATTCATTACTAATCTAAATACCTTTACATTAGCTAGTATATTTTAATTTGAATTTCTTGGAAAAGATGTTTCCTGAAGGTACATAACATCAAAAAACTCTTTGCCAAGTTCATATAGGCTTATTAGGTTCAGAAAACGTGGAAGTTTAATAGATATTGTTGGTCATTTAGAAGATTATGTCATTTAGAAGACTTAGCTAAAAAAGCTAAGTCTCTGTTTATGACTTTATTTATCAGACTTTCTTTTGTGGGCGCAGTAAACAGGAAAAACAATTTGGAGATTACCAGGATCATCCTGAGAGATGTAAACCTGGAAACAGCAGTAAATGGGATCCTTCCCTCTCCCAACATACCATTCTGATATTACTGTAAGAACAAATATATTAACATCTCTGTCAGCATCAGTCAATTACTGCATATTTTAGTTCTTACAAGCTCTTTTGAGAATCTTGTGAATCCTTTCCCTGGAAAAAGGTACCTATGCATACAGACACAAATGCTGTATACAGTATCAGGGGCGTCATAGCCACCAGCAGGTTAAGAATCTACTGTAGTTCCATTTCTGTACATCAAATATAATTTTTCATCTTTAATGTAAATACAATCTTATGAGTAATTTGTGTTGCAGATGTAACCTGATAACCAGAACAGTAGAGATGCTATGCCCCCATTGAACATAGATACACAGTGAGCTTTTCCCCAAGTGAGCTCAGATGTTCTCTCTTAACCTAAGTTCTCTCATAATTAACTGAACCAGTGCTTAGCAAACATGATTTTGTATCTGTGCAAAGCTATATGATAGACAATATGAGGCATTCAAAGGTAAAAACTGTATTTCTTATCCTTAAAACACGTAAGTGGGAGACATGGCATGTACTTTATTACTACCATAAAAAAGGAAGAAATAGATTCAGAAGAAGAACTTACATCTGAACGGGGGAAAACATCAAGGCAGAGCATTTGAGCTGTACCTCCAGAAGAGTTAGTTTGGATGTTCATAGAGGGGAAGGAGAGGGAGGTGAAAGAGAAACAATATGACATGAACCAAGGCAATTAAGATTTTGTGGGGAACCACAGGTGATTCAGTGTAGTTTGTTTAGCATCTGATGGCCAGCAAGTTTCATCCTGTGTTCTACCTCTGACTGGTAAGAGTCTCGTGAGTATAGCATGCTGAGAAAGATCCTGCTGAGAAAGGTGCTGTGATTGATGAGTGGTATCTGCCACAGAGGTATGGAATGGCACTTGATGGAACATTTTTTAAAGAATGAGCACCACAGAAGCCAAGACTGCATTCATGGCTGCGACCTCAGTGCCTAGCACAGTCCCTGGCACATAGTAGGAGCTCATAAATATTGGTTGAATGAATGAATGAATGTATGCCAATCCTGGTTGCGGTCACTGGTTCTGGCGCCAATGTTCCGAGCCAGAGTTATATTAAGCACTAATGAACTAATGACCATCATAGTTCTGAACTGAGCCATATAATTTAACATTGACATCAATGATGTATTAATGAAATTGGGCACAGTTGCACTCTTAAAAAATCAGGCAGACCCTTTTTGCAAAGGACTGACACTAGTACTGTAGTTTGGTATTTCACTAAGGAAGCCCCTGAAGTGGCAGCTTTATTTGTTAATCAAATCAGTAACATTTAATATGCTTTCTGTATTTTTACTTAATCAAGAGTGGAGAATTTCCACAAACGCATCTAACATTTAACATCAACTTCTTAAAGTTGGTACTACTGATTTCCATTTCTGATAACATCAGTTCTGTACTGAACATGACCTCAGAGAGAAATCAGTTCAGCCGCTGGCTAAGTTCTCAATGGTCCCTCTGAGAACAGGCCTGTGTACAAGGGTTTAGTTTAGTTATAACTAGACTGCTGGGTTTTTGCTTTTATTGCTAGTGCCCTGGATTTGTCCTTGAGTGGAGGGTGGGACCATCTTATTCATGGTCAGAGGCCCTGCACCTAGCACATTCAGTAAATACTAAACTGAATTAAATTTTATGGCTCCCTTTTACGTTTATATTTCTCAACATATACTTCAATGTATAAATGTTTTAACGTGGAATTTATGATTTAATCCAAAAACACTTTTATCCTTTATCTATACACTCACTAAGTCTGGTTTCACTTGATTTTCTCAGTCCCCTCACTCCACCTTTGGAGTCTGTATAGACCAAGACACAATTGCATGGATGGCACATTTCCAGGAGGAATAAGGGTGGAGATTGTTCTCAAAGTGTGTCTAGCTTTCTTAGGTTTATTTTTGTCCTCCAACCCCACGATCACTGTGCCCTCCCCCGCACTGTTTCACTTGCCTATCAGCCCAAGTGGGTTTTGGAATGAGAGCAGCCAGTGTGCCCAGCTGCTGAATGCCCTAGGTTGAAGGTTTCATTCTTTGGTGGATATTAGCATCTTTTATGAAAGTTATTAAATGTGCAAATGCCATGGCTCCACCCTGAATCAGAATTTCCAGTGTTTTCAGGGCTCCAGGCATGATATGTGAAGCTGATTCTAGTGCACAATTTTAGTCTAAATTAATTAGGAAATGCAGTCTTTGGAGGGTTGCTGGAATTTCCATGTGGATGATGTAGCAAACTGATGAATTCCTACTATGTGCCAGACATGTTGGATTCTGTGTTATGGAACCTAGCTTTGAAGGAGACAGCAGGAGTCACCTAATTGGGTTGTTTTCTTTTTTTCTTTCAGAAACCCCTTTTCTAAGGTTATTCTGGTTTTTAATCCTCAGGTGTATTAGTTTCCTGTGTAACAAATTACCACAAACTTGGTGCCTTAAAACAAGAGAAATTCATTCTTTCACAGTTCTGGAGGCCAGAATGCTGAAATCAAGGTGTTGGCAGGACCATGCTCATCTGAAGGCTCTAGGAGAGAGTCCTTCCTTGCCCACTTCAGTTTCTGGCAGCTCCATGCGTTCCTGGGCTTGTGGAGCATAACTCCAGTCTCTGTCTCCATCTTTACATGGCCGCCTCCTTTTCTCCTGTGACTCGCCTGTGTGTCTCTTATAAGGATGCTTGTCATTGGATTTAAGTCCCACCCAGATAATCCAGCATGACCTCATCTACAGATTCTTAATTATGTGTCCAAAGACCCTTTTTCCAAATGAGGTAATATTCATAGGTTTTTAGGATTAGGATGTGGGCATATCTTTTTGGGGCCCACCGTTTAGCTCACTACACCAGAGGCTTCATAATCTTTTCTGCTATCAGTTTTCCTCTTACAAAGCGATTATGATGAATACTTCCTTTTTAGCAATCCTGTCGTCTGTCTTCAGACTCTATGAACATCTTTTATACATAATTATTCATTTAATGTATGATATATCATCTCCATTTCATTTATTAGCTGTATTATTTATTAGCTATGTTTGGTATTGACCAAGAGATTCATTTAGCGTTGAAAAAACTTTAGTAGAAACAATCAAATGAGTGAGCTGTAATTTAAAAATTATTATAATGATTGAAAGAGATTTTATTCTTTGAAATGTACAACAAAGCTTCTTTGATTATCATTAGTCATTCTATTCTCTGGTACACATATGAATAAACCTGTTACTCTTCACCTTGGATCACATTACCTAGGGTTGCCCATGTTGGAAGCAACATGATCACAGATGAAATGGCTGCAGTTTATACCATCTGACCTTGTAACGATAACACCAGAGTAGGCACTTAGGAATCTGCAGACATTTGAAAGTGAAGGGTTAACTCAAGGAAATCCATGGTTTCAGACAATAGATATTGATCCATTTTTCAAAACTCTGCTGAAATATATTGTGTTAGGTCTAGATATTATTGTTTAAGTGACAGGATTCTGGCTATTAATCTGAAAATGAAGATTTTAGTAGCTCTGGAGACTTGGTAATTGGATCCAGCATGTGTTTCCTGTTGGAACAGCTTAGCACCTTTGGGCTTGACAATAGGGACACATTTCAGGTTGCGAAATAATACTAGATTCCTTAGCTTAATTGATTTAGAGCTTAAGTTTGAAATCGATGTTTATTTTCTCAACTTGTGGTATCTTAATCCATGTGGCCGTTTCTCTGTATTTGCTGCCAAATATCTGTCAGGCAGAACTTTAGTTTCAGACACCTGGACAAGAGTTTGGGGTATCTGCGGACTGTCTCTCATAGAAGCCTCAGGTACCGACTGCTCTGAAAGTGAACTGCTCTTCTCTGTAGGTGCTCCAGGTTTCTTAGTTGACTCAGTGGGAGCCTGCTCACCGAGATCCTGTCTTTCTGAATTGGTTCCAAATGTTTTTTACATTCAATATCATTTTCATTCACCTTTTAAAAGCCTGTCTCTCCCTTTTTGCTCCCAAGAGGTATTCCTTCTAGAATTACACTAAAATTT
Organism: Rhinolophus sinicus; assembly: GCF_057876585.1. Taxonomy (NCBI): domain Eukaryota; kingdom Metazoa; phylum Chordata; class Mammalia; order Chiroptera; family Rhinolophidae; genus Rhinolophus; species Rhinolophus sinicus. Next base: position 78,783,294 of record NC_142517.1, on the reverse strand, counting down.
TCAAAAAAATTCCCCTTCTTAGGCTCTTGCATATATGGAAATAAGAATTGTTCATCTTCAGGATAGCAATTTTGTCTATCTCAAGAAAATTTAGTGCATCTCAAGGAAATTTAAAATATATCACGTGGGAAAAGAAATAAACATTTGGACATTTTGGGTGCTTCTACTGAAGATTCCTGGAAAATTTTTTCAAAAGGTAAATTCCTGGACTCAAATTGTAGAAAAATTTAAAAATAATAATATTGTATGTCAACTATAACTATAACTATAACTATAACTATAACTATAACTATATATATATATATATAGTCATGGAATGTGGAATAGAGCATAAGGAAGATAGTCAGTGGTATTGTAACAGCTCTATAAGATGTCAGAGGGGTAGTCCTTGGGGTTGGGGGTTATTATTTTGTGAGGGGTGTAAATCTCTAACTAGTACATTGCTTTGTACACCTGAAACTAATTAAAAAATCTAATTAAAAATAAACAACATCAATGTTTCTTTAAAAAGTAAATAAGTGACACACCTCTAGGGCCCCATAAAATGATTTTTTTTTTTTTGATATAGACCAAATAAGGCTATATTTTAATAGGCAGATTTTTCCAAACAGACCCTCTAAATTTGATGAAAATCTGTCCAGTATTTTCATGAGGTGCACTAGGCAGAGAAAGAGATCTACAGGCAGAAATCTAACTTATACATATTATTAATTTCCATACACACTCCAATCATACAGACCAATGAAGTACTTTGTTTAAAATTCGGGAATATATAGATAATAGATAGCTTCCTTTTTTATAATATTAATCTATTTCCAAGGCTACACAAATGAGTCAGATTTCCTTCTTCCTTCAGCTGAAGTTGCTATCTGAAATCTATTATTAAGGTCAAAATGTCTGTTGAATTAGTCTTTTTTTTCTCTTCTATTTTCCCTGCCACCACCCATGTCCAGGTTTTCATGACTTCACTCCTGGATTACCACAATAGACTTAAAAACAACAACCACCATTTTTTCATGTTATATTTAAACACAGAACAAAAGTAGGGAGAGTAGTATATTGAACCACCATGTACCTATCATGAAGCTTCATCAGTTATAAACATTTTGCCATTCTTGTTTCTTTCCCCCTCATTTTTTTCTGGAATATGTTAAAGCTCATCCCACTCATCATAGAATGTCTGTATGTATCTCTAATAGATAAACAAATTCTCCCCATTGCTATCTGATTATTTTTCCTCTAATCTTCTCATCTTTCTCACCAAGCCAACAATTTCCGACCATTTGACACACTCTTACAGAAACCTAAAAAGTTTTTCAAAGTCTCAATAGTGCTTATTGAATCAAATCCAAACTCTTGCCCTGGTTTACAAAGCCATCTTTACTTTAGCTTCCCCCGTCATCTAACCTTATCTTCCATTATTCCCCAATGGGTTCTCAGGTGGCTCTCCTCACTGTTCAGCCAAGGCCCGTTTATTCCTGTCTCTTAATCAGGCTTTTGCCGTGCCACTTCCTCTAGGAAGCTTTGTTCAATTCAATACTGACCTCTCTTTCCTGAATTCTTGGGATTTAAACACAAGTCCTCTGAATTTAAATCTGGTATTTTCTGTGGTATGTCAGTCTTAATAATTGTAATCTTGAAAGCAGGCTCTGAATTACCTACTGGCAGTATTTATTTTTAAAGGCAATTTTAGAATGTTTGGGTGAATGGCACCTTTAGGGATACAAAGAATGTCTGGGGTGCTGGACAGAATCTAGCATCCATGTGGTAGACAGAATTCTAAGACAGCCCCATGTGTTATTCTTGTGATTATGTTATGTTACATGGTGTCATGCGGGAGACCCTGCTCGCTGTGCCATGTGTCGTGAGGGGCAGCCTGCGGGGTCTCAGCTCCCGCTCCCCACATAAGAACACAGGATGTGGCTAGGCCAAAAAGGAACACCCACAGAATCATAGGTAGGGGAGTCATACTATAGTCTCACTGGAGGCTGGATTCACTCGACTCACCAACTAGCGCAGCTGCGGCAGTTATATCAGTCGCTAATGGCTAACTGGCTACAGCTGACGGCTAACTAGCCACAGCCGACAGCCATCTACTACCTGAGCCAGCACCCCTCCACATGAGGCGGAGAGCCTGGAAACTGCTCTCCAGGGCTTTGTCCCCACACATGGCAAAAGTGATTTTTCAGAAGTAATTAAAGTTACTAATCAGTTGACTTTACTATCCAGGTGCACCTGATCTAATCACATGCCTTTAAAAGCAGAGAGTTTTCTCTGGCTGGTCATAGAAGCGGAAGTCAGAGAGATTCTAAGCCTGAGAAGGATTCAATCCGTAATTATTTTCTTTAAAGATGAAGGAAGGGGCCAATGAGCCTAAAAATGCAGGTAGTTTCTAGATAGCCAGAAAGAAAATGGGATCTCAGTCCTGTATGCCCAAGGAACTGAATTCTGCTAACAAGCTGAGTAAGCTTAGAAAGAGATTCTTCCCCACAGCCTTCAGATAAGATCCCAGCCCAGCTGATACCTTGACTTGGACCTTGTGACACTCTATGCAGAGCATATAGGTAAGCCCACTGGACTTTTGGCCTGCCAAACTGTGAGAAACCAAACTAGCGGTGTTTTAAGCTGCTAAATATGTGGCAATTTGTTATGCAGCAATAGAAAACTAATACAATATGTAGCACAGGGTTTGAGCTTGTAGTAGAATTCTGTACATTTCCTGCTATTCTTTTCTTTTTTAGTTTTATTGTAATATAATTGACATACTGCACTATGTAAGTGTAAAGTGTGCATAAAGCATTATGACTTCACATACATATTGTGGGGCCAGAGTCCCAGAGAGCAGTTTCTAGGCTCTCGGCCTCACATGGAAAGATGCTGGCTCGGTTATTACATGGCCATCAGCTGTGGCTGGGTGGCCATCCTCTGTTACCGGTTAATCATTAGCCACTGATTTAACCGCCGTGGTTACGTTGTGGGGTTGGTTGGTTGGCAGACAATCTGATGGAGGATTGCGGATCATATGACTCCTACTTCCTGTGTCTCCAACCTAGCCGCCAGTGAGACTATAGTGGTATGACTCCCCCATCTATGCCTCCTTTGGTGTTCCTTTTTGGCCTCACCATATCCTGCGTTCTTGTGCGGGGAGTGGGACCAGAGTCCCTGTATGACACATATATTGCAAAATGTCACCACAGTAAGTTTAGTTAACATCCATGACCTCATATAGTTAGAAAAAAATTTTTTTTTCAGTTGTGATAAAAATTTTTAGGATCTACTATCTTAGCAACTTTCAAATATACCATACAGCAGTGCTAACTATAGTCGTCATGTTCTACATTACATCTCAGTGCTTACTTATTTTATAACTGAAAGTTTGTACCTTTTGACCACCTTCCTCCAATTCCCCCACTTCCCAGCCCCCACCTTGATAACCACAAATCAGTTCTCTTTCTCTATGAGTTTTTTTTTTTTTTAAGTTTTTACACATAAACATATGGAATGTTTCACAAGTTTGTGTGTCTTCCTTGCCCAGGGGCTGTACTAATCTCTGTATCATTCCAATTTTAGCCTAAGTGCCGCCAGAATAAGCACCCTGCTATCAGTAAGAATCCCAATCAGTAAGGGAGGAAATGGGAACACGTGGCTTAGCACACGTGGTGATTGCACAGGCTACCGGTGCCTTTTGTTAATGTTGTCTTGCTCTTGTCTATCAGTTTTCCACAACAGATAGGGAAATTTAAAGGAAAGGAAAGTCTAGCTTCCCTATTGCCTGTGTTTTCAAAAAGTTTATAAGAGGGTCCTTGAGCAGGGGGAGGTTATTAGTTCAGTTTATCTGAACCAGCAGTATCATTGGTTCACTATGCAGTCAGACTTGAACCATTTACTTCTGCTATGAGACTGGGTCAGGTTTTGCAGGCAATGTACCCCTAAGCTCTGCAGCAGCTAAGATTTTGGATGGTAGAACTCATTTATAAAATCAGTATAGACACTCACACCCTTTAGGAATCGATCTACAAATAGTTACTGAGGACACTTAGGAAGATGAGAACTAAAGTTACAGTTTCTTCTGCAGCCTAGAATTAAACAGATGATGGACAGGGATTTTATTAGTTTAACGGGCATCTGTTTCTCCAGTCATGCACATGTAACACAAACGACTGGTTAGACGTTAATTTGGAGTGCTTGTGTGTGATTCATAAAGAACTTGTTGCTTATAAAATTTACTGCTGAATGACTCATTATAGGATGATGAAGAAGGTAAAACTTCTAATTTAAAGAGTGAGGCATGTATACTTTTGAAAATCAACTTTGTGAGGTATAATTAATATACAATAAAATGCATACCTTTTAAATGTATAGCTCAATAAAATGTATACATCTGTGTAACCATTACCACAATCAAGATATAACACATCCTCATCATAGCAGAAAGTTTCCTCATACATATCCTTTGCAGTCAATCCCTCCTTTCACCCATGGCTCTGGGCAACCATTGATTTGATTTTTGTCACTACAGATTAGTTTTACCTCTCTAGCACTTCATATGAATAGAATATTACACTATGTACTTTTTGTGTTGAGCGTCTTTCACTCAGCATAATGTTTTTGAGATTCATCCACATTGTTGCACTTATTAATATATATTTTTATTGCTGAGTAGTATTTTATTATGTTAATAACATAATTCACTAGCCACTGGTAGATATTTGGGTTGTTCCAGTTTTTGACTATTGTGAATAAAGTTGCTATGAGTAGTCTTTATGTGGATGTATGTTCTTATTTTATTTCGGTAAATACCTAGCAGAAGAGTAGGAGGTCCATAAGTGTATGTTTAACTTTAAAAGAAACTGTCAAACTGTTTTCCAAAGTGATTGTACCATGTTCCCCTTAAATAGCAACATAGAAGAGACCTAATTATTCTCCATCTTTCTCAAAACTTGGTGTTGTCAGTCCTTTTAGATATTAGCCTTTCTAATGGTATCTTATTTGAGCTTTAATTTGCAGTTCTCTGATAACTAATGAGATTGAACATCTCTTCTTGTCCTTATTAGCCATTTATATATCTTTGGTGAAGTGTCTCTTCAGATCTTCTGCCCATTAAAAATAATCAGATTGTATTATTATTGAGTCGTAAAAGTTTTAAAATTTATTCTGGATATAAGTCCACTGTGAGATATGTGTATTATAAAATCTTCTCCCACTCTGTGGCTTGGCTTTTTATTTCTTAAAAATTCTGTTTGTCCCATTCTTACATTATTCTCCTTCTGGGCCTCTAATTACACATATTTAGATCATTTTCTGTTGTTCTACAGGTCTCTAAGGATCTGTTTATTTTTCTTAATCTATTTTCTCTCCAGTCATTAGTTTGAACAATTTCTATAGATCTGTTTTTCTATGTTCAAGTTCACCACTTTCTTTTCCCATCTCTTATCTACTGTGAATTTTTTTGTGACTGTACTTTTCAGTTCTAAATTTCCATTTAGCTCTTTTTTATAGCTTACATTTCTCTGCTGAGATTCCCTATCTTTTTATTCATTAAGTCCATATTTTCTTAATTATTTGAATCTATATATGTTTGATTCTTTGATCCATGTTTATAGCAGCTACTTTAAAGTCTTTATTTTCTAATCTATCACCTCAGTCATGTTGGGACCAGTGCTTTTCCTTTGACCCTATGGTCACGTTTGCCTTTTTATTCTTTTTACACGTCTAGTAATTTTTATTTTTATTGTGGACTGAACATTATTGGTGACGAATATATAGGTTATGGATTTTTGTGATCTTTTTTTGAGAAGTGTTGCCTTTTCTTTCATTAGGCAGCTCATTTACTGGTTGATTACCTTGTACTACTGTAGGCTTGTCTTTATGCTTTGCTAGGGTACACCTTTGGAAAGCTCAATATGTTTCCCAAGCTCCTCTATCTTGGCTGGTCTCAACCTCCAAATTCAGGTTTCACTGCAGATCTTTTAAAGGCTTGGTTTTAGACTTTATTAGGGAGGGCCTGGAGTGGACCATACCTTAGAGCAGGGGTGTCAAAACTGCAGCCCGCGGGCCAACTGTGGCCCGCAATCCATTGTTAATTGGCCAGCAGCAAATTCCAAAAATATATTTAGTTTACTTAAATAAACCAGGTGAGGCAATATGTACTTCACCTCGAGCGAGTGGCCCAGCTGTTTGTGTATTTTACCGCTTATGGCCCTTGGTAAAAAACGTTGAAAAAAGTTTGGACACCCCTGCCCTAGAGCATGCTTCTAATCTTTTCTGGTATCTCACATGGATGCTTGATGTGTTATAAATTGGTAATAATGTCTCGCCACTCTGGCTTGGCCAGAACTTCAATGTCTACTAGCATTTTTTGATATCTAGTATTTCTATTCTGCTCTTATCTATAGGTCAGCTGGGTTTTTTGTCAATAGCCTATTGGTTCTACTCTCTTAACAGCTCTAACATCTGTACACATCTCTATTTCACTACCGTTGCCTTAATTCAGGTTTCATGATCTTGTCGAGATCATTACAATGGCCTCCATACTGGTTTCCAAGCCTCTAATACTTTTTTGCTTATATTTAATCTCTACATTTTAACTAGAATGAACTTTCTAAGACTCTTACAAGTTAAAACTCTTCAATGGCATCCTACTCAGCCTCAGCTCCTTAGCATATCATTCATAGCTATTTGTGAGGTCCCCTGCTTACTTCTTCAGAACCATCCTTATTGGCTCTTGTTCCTTACATTCTATGATATGCCAGTTATCCCAAATTATTTGACATTTTCCAAATATGCCATATGTTTTATGTCTTCATGCTTTTGTTCATGCTGCCCTGAAAGTCTTTCCTCACTTTTTCTGTTCAGTGAACACCTACTCATTATTGAAGACTCAACACAGTCTATCTTCTGCCTTCTTCCCAAAGACTGCTTGACTCTTCCCTCTTTTGTCCCCACAGTTACCTGTTTGCATACCTTTTATAACACCTATACAATTTTTGTTTCCCACTTACTAGAAACCAAGCTCTCTGAGATCAAATCTGTCTCTTATTCACCTTTGAACCCTCGGTGCCTAGCACTAGTGCCTGCCACATGATAGGTGCTTAATAAACATTTGCTGAATTCGTCAATGAATAGAGTTTTTAATGTATTATTACCTTTGCAATTTAATAATTTTCATAAATCTGTTTTAAATTTATGTTTTGGAAAATTTTTGATCAAGTATTCTCTCATTTCACGAGAAGCTGATGATCTTGTTTTGTGTGACCACTTGAAGTTCTCTCCTGCTTTCTATTGGTCACTGTGCATCTATTTTTGTGTGATGTGGTCATTTGGCATTACTTCAGCTGGGCTCACCCATGGCTGTCTGCTTGCGTATAGAAACTCAACTTGCAACTGTGGAAGTAAAAAAGGGAAAAACGTGATGTCGAAAGTGAACATGAATTTCCCATTAGTGGCTAACTGGCTTTGAGCTTCCCCTCCACTGAGGCTCAGAGAAACTATCACAGTGTGCTCAGGTCTGGTCTGGCTACAGGTCACACTGTTAGTCACTGCTTTTCTGTTGTGTTCAGTGTCATATTAACTTTATGAACTTTTACCTCAGGAATCTTAGTCCCAAGGTGTTTGGGTTCAACATATTTGCCATGGAGTCAGAGATTTCATCTTTCCTTGTGCAAGTGAAACATTATATCTTCTGAAAAATATTCTGGTCGACTAATCATGACATTTCATTGCAAAAAAACCCAAACACTGACATAGTATATGATTTTTATCAAATAAGCAACCACAATTATGACCAGTCAGCTCCTGCCCACGAGTGAGAACAGGTGGGGAAAGATGTATCCTCATCTCATCATGACCAGGTTAGGGTCTGGGTGAGACTCTGTCTCCTCCCTGTGGAATGCTGCAAGTGTAAGCTTGGAGCTTTCTGGAAAGAAAATGGTTATCTCTTCAGATATTCTAAGAAAGATCCAAGTTGTAAAGAAAGTGTTTAGCACCATGCTTTCATATTTTCATATTGCCAAGTTAGGCCATAGCAATGTTTCTCAAATTTGCATTTTCAGTAGGATCAAGTAGGCAGCTTGTTAAAACAGATATCTCTGGTTTCTACCCCTGGTGATTCTCGTTCAGTAGGCTGGGGGTAGACCCTGGGAAGCTATATTTTGAATAATCTCTCCGGATGGTTCTGATGCACAATGAAGGGAAATTCTCTCTTTCTTTGGATTGTTGGAGCTAAACAAGACTACGTGATCGTTCGCAAAGGAGTCCTTGGCATTCCGAGTTTGTTGATGGACCAGTGTATCTTTATAAAAACAGTTTCCTAAAACTGCATTTTTCTGTCTCAAACCTCATCTGTGTGCAGTGTCTGGAAGTCTATTTAATCTTGTGGAAAACACCCATGAGTGGAAAGCAAAGGTGGCACTCAAGAAGGAGTCAGGCTGAGGAGAATTATCAGGAGTGAGCTGAAAAGCCCAACCTTAAGTTCTGCTGGGATAAGCATTCTGCTGACCTGAGTTTGTGGAGCACTACTCCTATAATGTCCATCACCACTGCACCACCAATGCATTGTGGGGTGAGTTGGGTTTGTACCATTGCACCCTCCTGCTATGACTTACATCTGGTTGTAAGGGTAATGCCAACCTAAAGTTTGGACAAGTGTGACATGGTGGTTGTACAAATGGAATAGGGGAGAACAGATTAAAAGATGGACAGCTGCTTGAAGAGGTAAACAGATATGTGGACATACTGTCTCTTAACCTGCTTTCTGCTATGAGTTGAATTTCAAAAGGTTGCTTGAGTTCTCCAGGTGTGGTGTAGGTCTCCAAAAGGTAGGTTTGGTGTCAATGTTTGTAGCATCTTTCTGTTCTATAAGCTCTAGAATTAAACTGAGCTCCTTTTAGCTAAAGGAGTGGTGGTAGCTGAGGATTTTCTCTCTTAAATTTCATTGATTGATGAATAACTTATGTAATTAGTAGTCCTGAGAAACATGAAATTTCAGAGAGCTACCATTTCCCAGGTGTTATTTTGACCTTGGGAGATTCAGAGGGTGGGAGCAGTACCCCCAAACTTTGTGGCAGACTGCAAATATGTTTCAGCATGTTTCAGTGACCCAAGTGTTAACTGTTACAAGGACAAGAGATTGCTGTGCTTTCTTTTTGAAGAAAAGATTTCACAAAATGGACAATTTTCTATCTATTTCTGGGGTTGAGGAACTTAGTAGAAATTTTTACTTTTCTTAAAATAATGAGACATAATTATCTTTAGGTCTGAAAAATTAGAAAAGGTCACTAAAAATTTGGGACTTATAGAATATCAGATGGAAGGAACCTTAGAAGTGTCGGGTCCAACCCATGGAATCATCTTTATCTCTCTCTTTCAAGTGGTTGTCTGGCTTTATATTGATAGAACAGGATAATCCAGTGTTACTCTCCGCTAATAAGTCACTAAAGTTCAAATGTGAAGGAGGTGGGTGAAGATCTCTAACCTTCCTTTGTCTCTCTAGAGGACAGTACCCCAACACCTGCTATCACCAAGCCCAGAAAGTTTTACTCAAGTTTTTAGCTAAGGAATTACTTGGGTACAACATAAAGTCCTGCACAGTCTCTCTTGTCTGCCAAGTAGCATTGGCACGGGAGCCACTTACAGTTGAGTGAGAATTTTGTGGCTGTTTGGCTTTAAGTATGTTATTCAATCTGTCAAGCCTTTGCGTTCTCCCTTGTAAAATGTTATCACCTATAACTTGCATGGATTGAATAATAATCCATGTGCAAAATATCTGGCATACAATAGAAATAATAAGTTCTATACTTCTGCCTGCTGAATAACATTATTTGATGGCATCAACATTACTCTCCATTACTGATCGCACTCCTCCTACGTAAGACAGTCATGAGACTAGATTTAACAGTGGACACTGAGGAAAAACAAACATAATTGGGACGCATAGGTAAAGGTGAGCCTGTTAAAAGCAAACAACCTGAGGCACCTCTCTTCGTAGACAGCATCCTGTCTGTTTTGGCAAAAGCATGTGTGGGTAACTAAACTGTCTTACTTGACATTGTCCTGAAAGGGCCAAGATCCAATGACAATGCTTTCAACTCTGGCAAACACTCCCCAAAGGATCAGTTCATTTAAAACACGCAAATACAAATCTTTATGTTTTCTGCAAATTAATTTTTGCTAAGTACATTTTAGTTGCTTTGTTTCCTTCATACCACTCTGTGGTAGGCCAATATTATTGCCTCCCTAGCATTTTTCCCAAATTTAATTTTCACCCTTTCCCTTCTGGCCCCAATCCTTTCAACAACTTGGACAGTGCCGAGTCCCTATTGATCTCTCCAACCCCCAACTTCCTGCCCCATGTATATTTCTTGGGAAGGGTATCCAGAATTGGTAACTTATCATCATTGTAATAACAGCGACACTTATATAAACCTCGCTACAAACTGATTTCGCAGGCATGGCTTGATTTACTCCTAATAACCCCAATGGGGTAGGTTATCTCAAATCTGAGAATGAAAATATTGAGGTTGGGAGAGGTGGCAAAGCAAACATCAGATCAGGACCTGGTTCATCTTATCTGTTATTAATCCTCTGCTTTACCTACCGTACAAGATTGTCTCCTTTGCAGAGAAAAATCTTGTAGTGACTGGGGAGTCCTGTAATTTGCATGTTTAAACTCTTGATTCTAGGCACTGTTTTAATTAGGACAGCATTTCATGGAGTCTCTTGCATTGTTGCATGAATGTCTGTTAGAATGGTCAAAAAAGGGAAATTGTCTTAGTGGTTAAGAAACTGCTGAGTATCCAAAACAAGAGAAGGAAATATATTTATTCAATACAAAAAAAGAATGTTTGGGTTACTAAAACAAAATATGATTTGAATAATTATGAGTTTAGAATCCACGTGAGTCTATCGTGCTGCTAGTGAGATTCTCTGAAGGCTATTCTAAAAATTGCTGAGCAACTGGTGGAAAAAAAATGTTGAATAAAAGAAAGGCTATTCTGCCAGTTCCCTGTTGTTGTTGTGAGACAAATTTTATGTAATAAAGTGCTATTTAGAGTATGAGCTGCAGTTTTATGCGCTGATTTTACTTAATTCTAAACAAAGAACATTAAACACTTTGGCTGAATCTTACGGAGCTGTAGCTTTAGCCACCCAAATTATTTAAATCTTACAACATTCCTGAGAGATTGGTAAACAATTTTCTCTTTTTGTCACAGAGGAAACCCAGGTATGACTAATAATAAAAAATAATAAATATACCCTATTTATAAATTTTTACTTCTTCCCCATAGTATTTGTTACAATTGAAATTCATTCTTTTTCTATTAAAAATTTTTAAAAAAGATTTCTATTAAAATGTAGCTAACATACAATATATTAGTTTCAGGAGTACACAATAGTTATTCAACAATTATATACCTAAAGAAGTGATCACTATTAAGTCCAGCAACCATGTGACACTGTACCATGCCATCACAATATTACTGACTATATTCCCTATGCTGTATGTTACATCCTCATGACTTATTTGTTATATACCTGGAAATTTGAATCTCTTATTCCCCTTCACCTTTCCCCCCCCCTTCATCTTTCCTCCCCCTTTTAAAATTTTTTAATTACAGTTGACATTCAATATTATTTTATATTAGTTTCAGATGTACAGCATAGTGGTTAAACACTTACATAATTTACAAAATGATCCCCCTGACTAGTCTAGTACCCACCTGGAACTATACGTAGTTATTACAATATTATAGTCTATATTCCTTATGCTTTACATCCCTGTGACTATTTTGTAACTACCAATTTGTACTTCTTAATCCCTTTTCCATTTCACCCCAACCCCCAATTCCCTCCCATCTGGCAACCATCAGTTCTCTGTATCTATGTATCTGTTTTGTTTGTTCGTTTATTTTGTTCTTTAGAGTCAACATATAAGTGAGTTCATATGATATTTGTCTTTCTCTGTCTGATTTATTTTATTTAGCATAATATCCTCTAGGTAGGATTGGATTGTAATTTAGAAAGGTCTGGGGCGGTGGGAAATGGACTTTGGTGGGTGATGGTGCAAAGGGCAAAAAAGCAAAACAGGATTCTGCCTGTCAGCTGTCTGATCAGAATGCTACAATAAAAGTCTGGGTAAAGATTGTTGAAGGCCTGCACTAAGGCAGAGGCAGAAGGGAAAGGAAACATCTGAGAAATGTTTAGGGGACAGAGTAGACTGGATTTGTGGCTATGCTTTTGGATTTATGCAAGGATCAAATATAATATATGCTCAAGAAGAAAAGATGACACACTCTACAAAGATGAAGAATAAGCAAATAACTAGTGATGGAATTTTTAATATAAAACACATTACATAGTACCTAAAATAAATGGTATCAGAAATGTCTGTCAGATAAAGACATATATTTTCTCCAGTATGTGTGTGTGTGTGTGTGTGTGTGTGTGTATGTGTGTGTATATATACTCATATGTGACTTGAAAGATTTGAAGAAATGAAAATTCAAAATAATTTGATTATTTTATGTTAAATCTTTAATCCAAGTCCAGCGACCATGAAACACTAAACTTGGTGGAAATGGTGGTGGTGAGATGGAGAGAAGTAGAAAGACTGAGAGGAAGGGGGGCTAATTTTATGCCCTATGCTCTCTACAAGAACATACTTATTTTAATAGAGTGTGGGCCTTTGTTATCTAGACTCTTCTGGGATGAGGGTGGTCTCCTCTTCAGGGACATTTAAGGAATAGTATCACCTTAAATCTTTCTCCATCATCTTCCCTCTAGGCAAAAGAGGGCCAACCGCACTGTTTTGGAAAGAGGTGTTGCTTTGCTAATTCCCCATAAAATGTGAGATCTGGAGTGCCTAGGTGTTTGCATACTGGCAACAATAAAATGAGCAAGAGCATGCCAGTTCCTCATGGCTTCACTCATATACAGCCCCAGGGGAACTGGCCCCTCATTACTCTAACTCAGGAAAAACCCAGGATTGATCACACCCGTAGGGTTCATCAGGTGGTCAAACCCTGGAAAGAGCGAAAAATACACACAAAGACAGAAATATAAAACTTTTGACTTATTTGCAAAAGTTGGAGACCTGGGATGGTGAGAAATGAGATTGGAGAAAGAGGCAAAGGCTGGATCTTGAAGGGCCCTGAATTCTGTTTAAACAAGTCAGTATTTAGGAGAAAGAGACCCTCGGAAATAACTCAGTCAAGGAAGAACCAGGATCAGGTCGTAATTTAGAAAGACCTGAAGGTTGTGTGGAGGATGGGTTGTGGTCCACAGCAGGCCTGGGAAGGGTAAGATTTGAAGACCCTATTTGCCCAGCAAGAATATGTGGGATTTGATAAGGGCAGTATACTGCTCCCCAGGTCCAGAAGAACTTAACTCAGGGATCCCACGGTAAGCAAGGTGTCAAGTCTTCATTACCCTGTCATCTTTTACCACATATAAGCCTTCTTTATACTGGTCTCTCAACTCCATCCTGAGAATCCCCAGTTCTTGCTCCAGGTGGGAGGAGCAGAGAACAGGTTTCAGTGGCGCTCCATTAATCACCAAGGAGCGGCAGCTGGCTATAAAGTCCACACAGAGTGTGAGCTAGGAAAATTTGAAAGTGTGGCTGAAACCCAGCAGACACCTCACTCTGGTTTTGCCCTCCCTACCCTTGGGTGAAAACAAATCAAGCAAGGGAGTACCCAGGCAGAACGTTGGGGCAGTCTGCTTTTTTACAAAGAAGAAGACCTCATGGTTGTTATTAATATTAGGGAGAAAGAAAAGGTTCCAAGGGTTCTGGAATTTTCTGATTTTTCTATTTTTTCCACTTTGTTTTTCCTTTCTTTTTTCCTATTTAGATGACTCCATTCTTTAGCTTTCTCTCTAATCTGGTTCTCAAGTGCAATAGCTTTTTTCTCATCTTTACAAAACCTATCACTGTGCTAAGTACTGAATAGATCTTTAAAATTTGCCAATGAACTTATTTTATTTTAAAAGGTTAAAGTGGAATGAGGAAGCACAATTTAGATGTAGTGTATTTGTTGATTAAGGACAATTTTAGTAATCTATGTTGCTGCCACCATTGATTCTCTAGTCCAAAAGGCATCTTAAAGACCCAATGGTTCTAATTTGTTCCCCTCCTCCAACTTGAAGCAGCACTTATGCTGCCTGTGAATATTCAGAGTGTGGGAATCTTGTTATCTTCCCAGGCAGCCCTTCTGACAAAACTGAAATCCGTTTCCCATAATGGTCACCCACTACTCATAGTTTCACTCTCCTACAGGGAACAACTTTTACCCTTTTCTCATAGTAGAGAAGGGGGACAAACAAGATTAAAATCACAAGCACAGCAACCTTTGCCTCCGGCGAACACTAGGACCAGTGCCATATGTTTTGCAATAATCACTCCTTGATTGAATTTGCTGCCCTTTGCAAATAGTTGTTCTTTCCCCTCTTTGCCCCTCTTTTCCTTCCCTTTAGCTCAGTCTTCCAATATGTAAAACATCTAGACTCTGATATCTACTAATAGGAGCACAAATTCTTTGTTCTTAAGTCATTCCCAATGTGAAATACCGTATACAATCTTATCTTGGCTTTTGGATTAAGGGCTCAGTTTCCACAAATTAAACTTTGGAGTATTTTTTTTTTCTTCTTCCTGGTGAGACTGTAGTTTTGCTGAGAAGGATCTGGTAGAGAAGGAATATCTAGGCCTCCTGAATATTCTGGCAACATGAGATTCCAGAATCTTCCACAATCTCTGTTCAGACCTTTAGGACTTAGTTCCCTTGCTACTAAGATGACTGTCCAAATTATCTTAAAACAACAGGTGGGTCACAATTCAAGATGCAGTTCTGAAATATTATCTCTCTTTCTGATCTCTCTTCCTCCCTCTCTAGAATAAGTGGGTGGGCAGTTGGATGTGTGTGTAACAAAATATAGAAGGAACAGGTGGGCCTGGTGGATGAATTTTTCTTAGTGTGGTTGGGACTCACAGCTTTTTAATAGTCATTTTGTTTCTTCCCTTCTAGCCCTCTTTTGACCAACTTCTTCCCCGCCTCTTCACTCTAAAACCCCTCAAAACCACAACCACAATCAAATAATTAAACACACGAAGCAAAACTGTCTTGGTGTGAATATGTCTTTCTGGTCACGCCATCCCTGTGAGAGACTCCTCCCTCATAAACAGTAACAGGCAGGATTTGTCGGCTGAGCCAGGCATGCAGCAGACTCTGCACCCTCAAGGCAGAAGAGAGAGGGAAGGCCAGAGCTTCTGGAAGGGTCTGGGCCTGTTGGTTCTTGGAAACTGGGGGCTGGGTGGAGTAAAGGCACTCCCAAGAATCCTGGCAGACTCAGAAGGGAAAGGAAAAAAAAATTCCTGTGTTCGTAGCTATCAGGACCATTTGTTCATCCGACAAAATTTGTGAATTGGTTGGTGTCTTTGGCTCATGACTGAGTGAGGGTGAGAGAAATCTCCTGGGATTGCAGATCAGAGATGACCATGGATGAGCCCATTTTAAGCAACTCTCTACTGTAAACTTTTAAGGAGACCTTTGAAATTTGCTTTATCTCAGAATTCTAAAGTTCCACTAAAGCTAAACACTAACTAAAGGGTTAAGTTCTAAAATGACATGTATGCATTTTGCAAATTTCCTGTCCTTATAGTATTAGCATGGGGTGACAAGTTTACCTGAGAGCACGAAAACTCACTGGGAAGCTTTTATTTATTTATTTAAAAAATATTTTAGAAAGAGTTTTATTAAAAATATAGCTAACATACAATATCACATTAGTTTCAAGTGTATACCATACTTATTCAGCATTTATATGCCTACAGAAGTGATCACCATAAGTCCAGCACCCATCTGACACTGTACCATGCTATCACAATATTACTGACTATATTCCCCATGCTGTACATTACATCCCCATGACTTACTTGTTTTATACCTGGAAATTTGGACCTCTTGTTACACTTCACCTTTTCCCCCCTTTTTAAAATTTTCAATTACTGTTGACATTCAATATTATTTTATATTAATTTCAGGTATATAGCATATTGGTTAGACATTATGTAATTTTAGAAGTGATCCCCCTGACTAATCTAATACCCACCTAGCACTATACATAGTTATTACCATATCATTGACTATATTCCCTGTGCTTTACTTTACATCCCCATGACTGTTTTGTAGCTCCCAATTTGTACTTCTTAATTCCTTCACCTTTTTCACCCTGTCCCCCAACCACCTCTCATCTATTACCCCAACAAATATAGTACCCATCTGGCACCACACATAGTTATTGCAATATTATTGACAATATTCCTTATGCTATACCCTACATCCCATGACTACTTTGTAACATCCAATTTAGACATCTTAATCCCTTCCCTTTTTTTTATCCACAACTCCAATACCCTCCTATCTGGCAACCATCAAAATGTTCTCTGTATCTATGAATTTGTTTCCGTTTGTTTTGTTTGTTTGTTAATTTTGTCTTTAGATTCCATATATAAGTGAAATCACATTGCATATGTCTTTCTCTGTCTGATGTACTCTACTCAGCTCAATACAACACCCTCCATCTCCATTCATGTCTCTGCAGATGGCAAGAACCCATTCCCTTTAATGGCTGAGCAATATTCCATTGTATATATGTATCACAACCCCTTTATCCATTCATCAATTGTTGGACACCCAGGCTGCCTCCACATCTTGGTCATTGTAAACAATGCTGCAATAAACATATGGATGCACATATCTCCTTGAAGTAGTGCTATGGGTTACTTCAAATAAATACCCTGAAATGGGATTATCGGGTCCTTCATTGTCACTTCTTAAAGCCTGTATTTTAAAGTCTATTTTATCTGGTATAAGTATTGCTACCCCAGATTTTTTGTTTTTTTTCCATTTTCACAAAATATCTTTATTCCATCCCTTTACTGTCTGTGTGTCTTTCAATCCGAAGTGAGTCTCTTGTAGGCAGCATATGTAAGGGTTTTGTTTTCTTATCCATTCAGCCACCTGTGTCTTTCGATTGGAACATTTAATCCATTTACATTGAAAGTGATTATTGGTAGATATGTAGCTATTGTCATTTTATTATTCATAATTATGATTTTTTTCTTTCCGTCTTAAAGAAGTATTTTTAACATTCCTTGTGATACTGGTTTGGTGGTGATGAACTCCTTTAGCTTTTTCTTGTCTGGGAAGTTCTTTATCTGTCCTTGGATTTTAAATGATAGCCTTGCTTAGTAGAGTAGTCTTGGTTGTAGGTCTTTGCTTTTCATCACATTGAATATTCTGTGCCACTCCTTCTGGCTTGCAAAGTTTCTGTTGAAAAATTAGCTGGCAGTCTTATGGGAGCTCCCTTGTAGGTAATTAGTTGCATTTCTCTTGCTGCTTTTAGGATTCCCTTTGACTTTAACCTTTGCCGTTTTTATTGTAATGTGTCTAGGTGTGGACATGTTTGGGTTCATCCTGTTTGGGATATCTGGTCTTCCTGGACTTGTATGTCTATTTCCTTTGCCAGGTTAGGAAAGTTTTCAGTCGTTATTTCTTCAAATAGGTTCTCAATCCCTTGCTTTCTCTCTTTTCTTTCTGGTACCCCTGTCATGCGAATGTCGTTGCACTTGATGTCCCAGAGGTCTCTTAAACTGCTCATTTTTCTGGGATTCTTTTTTTCTTTTTGCTGTTCCAATTGGGTGTTTTCTGCTACCTTGTCTTCCAAATCACTGATTTGATCCTCTGCTTCATCTAATCTGCTGGTGACTTCTTCTAGTACATTGTTCATTTGAGTTACCGTATTCTTCAATTCTGACTGGTTGTTTTTAATGGTTTCTATGTCCTTTTTCATGCTTCCTATCTCTTTGTTGAAGTTCTCACTAAGTCTTTTAGGTATCCTTATAACCATTGTTTTGAACTCTGTCTCCGGTAGATTGCTTACTTCCATTTCATTTTGTTCTTTTTCTGGAGGTTTGTCCTGTTCTTTCATTTGGGACCCATTTCTCTGTTTCCTAATTTTGGCTGCCTTTCTGTGTTTGTTTCTATGTATGAGGTAGATTTTCTATGTCTCCCAGTCTTGGCCAGATGGCTTTATGCAGTAGGTGCTCTGTGGGGCCCAAAGATACAGTCTTCCTGGTCACCTGAGCTGGGTGCTTCCAGGAGTGTCCCTTGTGTGGGTTGTGTGTGTCCTCCTGTTATAGTGGAACCTTGATTGCTATTGACATGTCAGTGTGTGGGATTGACCCTTAGGCTGACTGCCTGTGGGGTTTGGCCAGGCCCACAGCTTACAGATTGCTGTACGGGGGGCTTACCCCACTGAGTGAGATTCACCCCAGTGGGCTCTGATGCCTGTTGAGACTACCATTCATGTGTGCCTATTATGGGGCTAATTGGGCAGTGTTCTGTTGTGGTCTGAAGCCACCCTCCAAGTATATTGGTTCTGGGGCCTCTTGGGAGGGGCTCCAGTACAGGCCCAGGTCACCCAATTCCTGTGACCAGCTGGGGACCACCTGCTAGGAGTTACAAAGTGATCTGCAGTTATTCACTGCCTGTGCTAAACCTAGAGATACGTGGGAGAGGCCAGGCTATGAACCAAGGACATCTGCCACCAGTACCAGGCCTGGGGTAGCTCTGCAAAAAATCAGGACACTCTGAGGCCTGCTGCCACCTGCTAGCTCCCTTAAGGTTCAGCCATTGATAGAGCCTTGTGCAGAATGCAAGTTGGGTGAGGCAGGGTCTCAGGGAGTCACTAGATGGGAAGAGTTGTGGTCACCAGGTTAATGTAGACTCTGGTTTGGTGCAAGTGCTGAGCCTGAAGATCCTCAGCAAAAGTCACAGAGCACACTGAGGCCAGTCACCATTTGCCGGGTGCCTGCCAGATTTTGATAGTTTTCCAAGAAAGAGTGCAATGCGGGAGGGGCTGGCTGCTTGGGGAGAAAGTGCCTCCAGTGTTGGGGGAGTTGGGTGGGACACAGTCCCAGGGAGTCAGCTGGGTGGAGCAGCCAAGCTCACCAGGCCAATCAGATTCAGATTTGGCCTGTGGGGGAGGGTTCAACACAGGAAAAATGGCACCCACCTGACAGCTGCATGGGAAGAGGACCTAACACAGGGAAAATGCTGACTGTCTTCCAGTCTCTCTCCCAAAGCCACACACTTCAGTCTGCCACCCCCCATGTCTCTGACACCCCCTGAGTCACCATTCCTCCACTGGAACACAAGGTGATAGCCTGTGAGCAAATGAGCCTGTGTGAAGGCCATTTAAGAGGACGTATGGATTTCTCACAGCTTTCTATTCCACCCAGATCATTGGAATACCCACTGTTTTTCACAGCTAGTTATTGTGGGGGCTCCTTTTCCCAGCACCAGTACTCTGGGCAGGGTAGCCTGGTGTGGGGGGATGGGCTCCCTTGATCCCCTGGGGGGAACCTCCATGGCTGAGATATCCCTCCTGATTCTCAGCTGCCACATGGAGGCTTGGGGCATATTCTGCTTCTCTGCCCCTCTCACCAGTCTCGATGGGGCTTCTTATATTTTTAGTCACAGGACTTCTGTTTGGCTAGCCTTCAGATAGTTCTCCAGTTGATTGTTCTATAATTTAGCTGTAATTTTAATGTGTGTTCATGGGAGGATGCAGGCACAGTGTTTATCTACTCCACCAGCTTGGATCTCTCCTCACCTGAGAAACTTTTAGAAAATACTGTTGCTTGGGGCTCACCCAGGACCAATTAAATCAGACATACTACCAGTTGAGATATTGCTATCCCTGTAAAAGTTCCTGATGAATTTAATGAGCAGCCAGGGTTGAGAACCACTGCATTAGTTAAACCAATCTATCACCAAGTATTTCTCAATGTTTACTCAATATTAACATTACGCTGCATTATGGGACTGTGGGATGAAGAGGGAGTAATATGGCCCCCAATTAGAGGAACTGATAATAGCCATCGGAGTGGAGGAGTGCTCAGTCCAAGGAGGTTGGACAAGGTGAAACAGGATGATGCTTCAAGGAGTTTGGCCTTGTCAACAGGGTCTGTGCTGCAGAGCAGTTCTATAATATGATAATTTAAAATCTCTCTTACATAAGATGACAGGAGGATTGGTGGTAACTTTGGTGAGATTAGTTGCAGTGAGATTTCATTTGGCTGAGAAGATATGGAAATGAAGACAAATGTGGACTGAAATTTTAAGAATTCTGGCTGTGAAATGACAGAGAGTCTTTAAAGGGAACTAAAGGGTCTAGGAATATTTTTTCCTTCCAGTTTTATTGAGATATAATTGACATAACATTGTGTTAGTTTGAGGTATACAACACAATAATTTGATGTATGTATATATTGCAAAATGATTACCACAAAAAGTTTAACATCCATCACCCTCACAGTTACAATTTTTTTTTCTTGTGAAGGAAACTTTTAAGATCTACTCTTTTAGCAACTTCCAAATATACAATACAGTATTGTTAGTTATATCCATCATGCTGTATTGTACACTATACCCCCAGAGTTTATCTATCTTATAAGTGGACATTTGTACCTTTTTGAGCATCTTCAGTAATTTCTCCCAGCCCCGCACCTTTCACTTTTAGAAACCATCAATCTGTTCTCTGTTTCTGAGTTTGTTTTTTCTAGATCTCACATATATGTCAGATCATGAAGCATTTGTCTTTCCCTGCCTGACTTTTTTCACTTAGCATAACTCTCTCAAGGTCCATACGTGTTGTTGCAAATAGCAAGATTTCCTTCTTTTTAGGGCTGAATTGTATTCCATTATTCATATATATATATATTTTTCATTTATTTTTTATTTATTATTATTTATTTATTTATTTATTATTATTTATTATTTATTATTATTTATATTAATTTATTATTATTTAATTTATTAATTTTATTATTATTTAATAATATTTATTATTTTTTTATTATTTTTATTATTATTTATTATTTATTATTTATTTCATTCATTTATTATTCATTTATATATTCATTTATATATATATGTATATAAAATGCATTTTGAGTTTTTAAAAATTAGTTTAAGAATGGGTGAGATGTGAGTATATACAGAGGGTGCCAAAAAATATATATACACATTTTAAGAAAGAAAAAGATATATTAAAATTGTAATACTCAATATATATTGATAACAAAAGATGAATACAAGTCATGTGTATACATTTTTTTTTTTTGGCACCCTTGGTATATACATGCTAAAAAGGAGGGGAATGGGTGAAGATATAGGGTTGAGAATGAATAATAGTTGAAACATGGTTCCTGAGAATGCAGAAGAAATGGGATCCAGAGTGTGGGTCAAAGGGATTAGCCTTGGACAACAACAAGAGCTGCTGTTGACACTGTAATGGAGGGGATGATGGAATTGCTGGAGTGGATACAGATAAAATGTGTAGGCATGGGCCTGGGTGAGAATGTGAGGTGTTTGCCCAATGGTCTCTAATTTATTGTGACATGGAGGTGGTTTGTAGAAACCTTACAACAAGGTTTCTTAGTAAGCGACTACCTTCCAAGACCTCTGGAACTCTTGAGATAGAGTGACAGCCAAAGTTGAGCGCATCTTCATTTCTCACTTCCTCCTGATGCATGGAATAATGGGGAGAGTTGGAAGCAGTTTATCAACATCACTAGTTAATCAGAGGGTTCTTCTCCTTCCACAAGGCTAGCTGGTTGAGACAGTATCATAATACAGTGTCAGAAATGTTTTTAGCTTTCTCAAACACAGAGACCCAAATTATACAGCGAGTAAGAACAAAGCCATTATGAGGAGCCAGGTTTCTGGGCCAGTGATCTTTCATCTTCATCTTTCTCCTTGTCTTCACTTCTCAAAGCTTAAGCCTGGTAAAGATGTGGTGAAGGCCCTGGAAGATGGGCTCAAAATATAGTATGCAACAGCTGCCAAAAGGCAACTCGATATTAGCTTTCTTCTTAATGAAACCACAGGTCTGGTTCAGTAGGTTTGACATCCTGCTTGAATCTGGCAGCTTTTGGACTCAGTTCTGCAATTGATTGTTGACATATTTACTGAATGGAGAAATTCATTAAGAACAATAAATAATTTTTAAATTGTGGTAAAATACACCTAACATAAAATTTACCATCAGAACCGTCTTTAAGTTATGTTAAGTATATTCACATTGTTGTGAAACCAATCTCCAGAACCTTTTCATCTTGCCAAAGTGAAGCTCTATACTCATTAAACAAAAACTCCCCATTCTCCTATCTCCCAGCCACTGGTAACAACCATTCTACTTTATCATATGAGTGGGGACTTACACAATATTTAACGTTTTGTTATCGACTGACTTATTTCACTTAGCATAATGTCCTCAAGGTTCATTCATGTAGCTGTGTCAGAATTCACTTCCTTTTTTTAAAGTTGAATAGTATTTCATTGTATGTATGTATACACCACATTTTGTTTCTCTAATCATCTGTTGATGAGCATGGGTTGCTTTCACCTTTTGACTATTGTAAATAATGCTGTTGCAAATATGAGTGTGCAAGTATCTGAGTCTCTACTTTGAATTCTTGTGGGTGTATACCCAGAAGTAGAATTTCTAGGTCATATGGTAACTCTATTTTTAACTTTTTAAAAACCCACCATACTGTTTTGCACAGACTGTACCATTTTACGTTACTACCAACAGTACACAAAGGTTTCAGTTTCTCCACATCCACACAAGCATTTGTTATTTTCTGTTATTTTCAAAAAAATTTTTTAATACTTTTTTTATAGTAGCCTACCTAATGAGTGTGAGGCAGTATCTCATTGTGGTTTTGATTTGTATTTCCTCAATGATTAGTGGTTTTGAAATTTTTTTCATGTGCTTATTGGCCATTTGTATCTTTGGATAAATGCCACTTCAAGTCCTGTGTCCATTATTTAAATGGGTCATTTGTTTTTGTTGTGGTTGTTGTTGAAATTAAGAACATTTTAAGATTTTTGTGGCATGTATCTAGAGTGACATGGTAGGGTCTGTTTAGGTTCAAGGCTTTTTATTTTTCTCCAGTGGCTCTATCACAATTTCTATTGTGAAACATGGTGGGCTCCTTGAGATAAGTTCCAACTTGAGGTAGCATTGAATGTGGCCATATCCAGGTCTTTAATTTTAACTTATGATAATTTGAGTCAACTTTTTAAGATAAACGAGATCCTATGTCTCTTGACAGAGCAAACAAGAAGGTATCCATTATTCACTGTGCTGATGACATGGTCCTACATATACTGAGTGGTTTGTTGGTTTCTATCAGGAGGAAAAGCTCAGTGTCAAATATGCTATTTTTTAGAATGTGTTCTTACGAAGTAGAGTTACACAGCTCTATTGAACAGATAAGTAAGAGCAGTTATGTTTCAGAGGTGGTAAGGTGGTAGTGTGTATTTTTGGACCTACACCACCCATCAGAGCCCTGGAGATTCAATTCTGCTCCAAATTAATGGGTCCATATGAGCCACATTAAAGTTCATAAGTGGTAAGTACATGGTTGCCAGCTTCTCTCCTACAAATCTTTCAGGCCAAGGATATCTCTTAAGTGCTGTAGGTACAGAAATTTAGGGCTTTGCTATCAGTGCCTTGGGGACAGATCCAAAGCTGCTTTTTGAGTAAAGTCTTATTTACCTACAGATGTTCTTAGTCCACTCTGTTAAGACCATACTACCGGGCAAGAGCATAAAGCAGGTTTCCTAGTTTTCTCATGGTCTGGAGTCCTGGTACAAGAATTTTTTTTCAGTCAGACACAGATAATAGGTGTGAAAATAATGAACTCACCAGTAAACTCAATTTTGAATAGTCTTCTATAGAAACCTTGTGAAAGCCCTAATGAGAAAAAGGGTGTGTCAGTAGTACAGCTAAATAGAGATGTTAAACATTCATTCCTTTAGCTTCTCCTAGTAATTTTCTGGTGTTGAGTCATAGTACCTCAAATTTGGTTTTCCATTGTATTGTTTCAGCTCCACACAGAAACTTCTGTACTCACTCTAAGACTTAACAAGATTCCATTAACTTTTATTGAGTCCTTCTATAAGAAATAGCACGAATGGAACATCTCAGATTCTTTCCCCTCCTTTTAATGGATAAAACTGCAATAAACACTGTACTGTTACTACATATACTAAAGATATACATAATAAATTATTTTCCCAGCCAGGAAAAAAAAAGTCTTTTCCTAAAGTAGTTTTTCTTTCTTCCTTTCTGCTTTCTTTTCTTCCTTCCTTCCTTCCTTCCTTCCTTCCTTCCTTCCTTCCTTCCTTCCTTCCTTCCTTCCATTTAATTTAAAACAAAGTCAAAAAGAAAATTGTGTAGCCCTGTGAATTTCTTTACTTTGCCTTGGCTGTTAGGAAGGTCAGTTTTAAGCTCAATTATTTTTTTAATCTAATATTTTTTGATGTAATATTTGCTTTTTGTTTCACGTATTCTTTTTAACAGCTTTATTGAGGTGTAATTTATCATAAAAATTGTCCAGTTAAACTGTACAGTTCAATAATTTTTAGTAAATTTACAGAGTTGTGAAATTATCATCACAACACAATTTTAGAATAATCATTCCCCAAAATCCCTTCCCCTAGCACTGGGCAGCCACCAATCTACTTTCTGTCTCTATAGATTTGCCTATTCTAGACATTGCATATAAATGGAATTATACAATATGTGGCTTTTTGTGACTGATTTCTTTCACTGAGCGTGTTTTCAAGGTTCATCAATGTTGTAGCAAGTATTAGTACTTCATTCTTTTCTATTGCTGAACAATTTTCCATTGTATAGATATACCACATTTTATTTATCCATTCATCAGTTGATGGGCATTTGGATTGTTTTCAGGTTTTAGCTATTATGAATAATGCTGCTATGAACTTTTGTGTAGTAGTCTTTGTGTGGATTATGTTTTTGTTTCTCTTGAGTAGATACCTAGGAGTAGAATTTCTGAGTCTTACGGTTAGTTTATGTTTAGCTTTATAAGAAACTGCCCAACTATTTTTCAAAGTAGTGATAGCATATTATATTTTCACGAACAATGTATGAGGCTCCTAGTTTCTGCATGTCCTACTCAACACTTGCGATTGTCTGCCTTTTAGATTTTTGTTATTTTAGTGGATATGAAGTGGTATCTCGTAACTTTAATTTGGATTTCCCTAGTGACAAATGATGTTAAGTATCGTTTCATTTGTTTACTGGCCATTCACTTATTTTCTTTAGTGAAATGTGTATTGAAACCTTTTCCCTATTTTAAAACTGGTTTATCTGTCTTCTTATAATTGAATTGTTGAGATCGTTATATATTCTGATTGTAAGTTTTTTATCAGATGTATTTTTTCCCAGTTTGTGGCAGTCTTTTATTTTCTTAATGGTGTCTTTAAGGGAACTTAAAGGTACAAAACTTTCACATTTTGATGAAGTCCAATTTATCAATTTTTTTTTATGGATCGTGCTTTTTGATATATCTAAGAAATCTTTGAATAATCCAAGGTCACAGAGATTTTCTGCTATGTTTTCTTCTAAAAGTTGTATAGTTTTAGTTCTTACATTTAGTAAGAAATGTTAGGTCTGTGATTCATTTTGAGTTAGTTTTTGTGTGTGGTGTGAAGTAAGGGTCTAAATTCATTCTTTCCCTTGTGGCTATCTAACTGTCTCAGTGCCATTTGATGAAAAGATGACTTGTGTAATCGCTGACTCTGCTTTTATTACACTTGTGCCTTTAAAGAGAAGTAGGGCATAAGGAATTAATGTATGAACTAAAATGAAGAGACTATTCTATGTTGAAGTTTTAAGCATTTACATGAGAGAAAGAGCATCTGGCTGATGTTTTAAAGAACAACTTGAATCATGATTTTGTTTGTTTCCTTCATCTCCCCAATTTCCTTCCCAGCCCTGCACTGAACATCTGCTTCTCTCCTGTGAGAGGAAGTGAAAGATTTAGGTCATGCATAAACACAAACTATCTTTACTGCATTGTTCCCTTTTAATGAAAAAAAAAAAAAAAAAAGAACAATAAAACACCCGGCTGGGTCAGTTTAGCATTGAATTACCCTATATCAACAGTTCTATTGCTTTTTTTGGAAGTTGCCTTTTCCCAGAAGCAGAACTACTTTTGCTGGTTCTCGGTGTTATGTAATAAGTCCAGGCGGTAATTTTCAAGGATGCTGACAGGAGTCAAGAGAGACCATCCTTCAAATATCTCAGAACTCTTCTTTATGTTTGCTTTACTGATGAATTTCTCACAAGAAACATCTCAAGAAATATCACCAGATTTTACGTGTGTCTGTGTGCAGGGTCGAGGTAACCCCAAATAAGTATAGGTTCAGTTACCTTCTGGGGTTGACTGATACAAGGTAGCAAGACCAGCATCCTTGGGGAAGTGTGTCCCTAGAAAAACACCACTCATTCTGTTATCTTAAGTTCTTACAATGAATCGGATGAGTACATCTTTTTTTGGTAAATTTACTGAGTTTCTTTGTTTAGCACTGACCCAGCAGCTATAACTGGAGCACTTTTCTACTATGGTTTTGCCAAAGATC
This sequence comes from Rhinolophus sinicus, assembly GCF_057876585.1. NCBI lineage: Eukaryota > Metazoa > Chordata > Mammalia > Chiroptera > Rhinolophidae > Rhinolophus > Rhinolophus sinicus. The sequence continues at coordinate 78,756,778 of NC_142517.1, read as the reverse complement.
CCTCACAATCAGGGCTGTGGTGGTGATGGCATCATCATCATCGTCATCAGCATCAGCCTCACCACAGTAGTGATGATGTAATAGTTAATATGTATAGAGTGCTTATTACATACCAGACGCTCTTTTTTTCTGCCTTTTATATATTACCTCACTTTACCATGCCCTAGGGACATACATTAAAACTGGCTTTTTTGGGGGGAATAGATAAAGAAACAATTGAGGTGGTACTTGGAGTATGAAAACCTCTCTTTCATGAAATAGATTTGAGGCTAGAAAGAAAGGCTTGTGATGATGCTTGAGGGATAAAGTTGAACAGCAGGGTCCTTTTTTGGGTTCTTTATTTTTCAGCTCTAGAACACATCTGAAGCAAAAGCAAGAGAGCGGAAACATTGGTCTTTCATTATCCCACTTTGGTTAGATATACTCTTTTGATATCTTTCCTCAAGCATCTCAAGAATCTCCTTTCTTCCCCATTTCCAGACACCCACTTTAGTGCCTGCTTTCCTTGGCCTGGCACGGAGCCGCTCCAGGGCTATCCAGGCCTCGTCCTTGGCTGGTGCTTTCCTGCCTTGTATTTCAGTGTGGTAGCCATTTGCTGGGAGGGGGAAGTTTCAGGATTAAGGAGAGGGTCTTTTAAGATTCAACCCACTGGTAGTCAGAACCACTTAGTTTAAGATTTAGTTTGTATACACACATTCTGGCTTTCTCTAAGCTTTTAGCCATTTCTTTTCTTGTTTTTACATTTTAGTATAAAATTCAGGAGCAAGTTTTTTGGGAGGAAAGAAAAGGAGAGGAGAGATTCTCGGGGCATGGGTATCTGAAACAACAGGAGGGACCAGGAAATGGAGGAAAAGTTGGAGAGCCTTTGTCTACCTCAGAATTTTGCTGAGGGCCTTGACCTGACAGCAGGGCTAACGGAGATGCAGGTCCTGCCTTGCTGCCGTCAAATCACACCACCATGGTGACAGTGGTCTTCTGCAATCTGTACCCACCTTTGTTGTCTGACATAGGGGAATGACTCAAATGGTGGGAATGTCCAGACAAGTAAGAAAGGAAGCAGGTTATTACAGATGGGGGTGGGAGCTAGTTTTGGACAGGTGGTATCTGGTGGCACTAGGGAAAATACAGCTTAGGTAGCTTTCTCTTTCACTGATGCATTACGACTGATCTGCTCAGCTGGGAATATGACCAACATGACCTTAACATGCCCTTTAGTTTGACTAAACTTTAGACAGGCTTCTTCCTGACTGTAGGTCACTTACCTCTTTTTTAAAGAGCATTTACTTTCGAAAACTTGCAATTGTAAGTTCTTTCCTTGCCCCATTGAGATGCAAATATTTTCCTAGCCTTTTGCCTGTTTTATCATCAGAACCACCTTTTCCAAGGACCTGGGAACCATCCTATGATCATCAAGAAAGATAGCACCCCAATCTCCCAGTCTCTGTGGGAGGGTAGGAGCCCAGCTCAATAAGCTGAAATGTCAATTGGCATACAGACACAGGTGGCCTAATCATATTAACCAACCTCCCCACGACATCCTTTAGTACTTTTCCACTAGCTCACCCCGGCACTTGAAAACTCTCCTGCTTTTTTTTTTTTTTTTTAAGGTAGTTTAGTTCCATCTCATTCTCCTGTGGCAATAGACTTGATCCCTTTTGCAATACTCTTGAATAAAGTCTTCTTTCTTGCCTGTTAAACTCTGTTCTGTGCAACTTTTCTTTGGCATATAGAAACTTACACAGTATTTTACCGAAACTGACTCTCAGTGAGTTTGGAAAGCCATTAACCAAGAAGACAGGATTACTTTATCATGATATATACACTGTTGTTTGGACTCGTTATTGGCGATTTGACACATAAAACATTTCACATGCTCTTAATCACCTTCAATAAATCAATACCAAAACCACAATGCGTCTCATCTTTTTTTGCTATGAAATAAAGAAGGAATAATAAGGTACCCCAAAGGTACCTTATATATACATCTATATAGTTATTTGTGTGTATACACACAATTTTATACACACACACACACACACACATACACACACACACACAATTAGGAATAGCTTTCACTTTTTGTAGGCCTATTGTGTGCCAGGCACTGTGTACTTTATACACATAGTACTTTATAAACATTTCCTCCTTTAATCCTTATAGCATTTCTATGAGTTCATTACCATGATTTATGTCACAGATGAGGAAGCCAAGGCTGAGAGAGTTTAAATAACTACCTGAGATCACTGTCAGAAATGGGATTTGAACCCAGTTAATCAGTCTATAAATCATGACATCAGCATTTTAATGGTTGTCCTTCAAGGATTCACCAAGCTACCTCATTAGGATTCTGGCCCAGAGGAAAACTTGTATTTCTAGAAGGAATTAAGAAGCAACATCTGTCAAATTGTACCTCCATTCCACCTTCCAAAAGTATTGTAGAAGATTTTATTATTCCTTAGAGAACCTCCTTTCAAAGTGTGCCGCAGTCCCCTGATTCCCCAGTACCTGTCACCTGTAGTTTCTGCTTTGTGGCCTGGCCCAATCTCTCAGAGCAGCTATTCTAATCTTCAATTCAGGGTTGCTTTGACAAGGACAGCTGGGGATCTCCCCTGGTGCTTCCAGCGTATGGTATGTGTTCCCTCAGTACACCATGAAGATGGTAGCTATGTCCTCTCTGACTCATGTATATGAGAGATTCCAGCATTTTCTCTGTCATTCTCTCAACCATCTGTCCTCTCAGCAGCACTTGGGTGATGAATACAACTCAAATAATGCACTGTCGTGCAGGGAGGCCTGCGAGGTCTCTGCTCCCGCTCCCCACATAAGAACGCAGGAGATGGTGAGGCCAAAAAGGAACACCCATGGAGCCATAGATGGGGGAGTCATACCACTATATTCTCTCTGGCGGCACTATACTCTCACTGGAGGCTGGATCCACACTGTCCGCAAACCGCCACCCACACTTGCCAGCCCAGCCGCCATCTTCTTGCTAGCCCCCCATTCTTTCTCTCTCCTCTCTCTCCTCTCTCCTCTGCTAGCGTAGCCACAGCAGTTAAATTAGTGGCCAATGGTTCACTGGTTACAGCTGATGGCCAACTAGCCACAGCTGATGGCCATGCAATCACAGTTGATGGCCATTTACTACCTGAGCCAGCACCTGTCTATGTGAGGCTGAGAGCCTGGAAACTGCTTTCTGGGGCTCTGTCCCCACATGCACTGTGATGTCACCAGGTCACAACTGGTGACATCAGAAGGTGCAACAATAATGAGAGCACCAAGAAGCAGACAGTAATGGTTTCTACTTATTTCAAAACATCAGCAATGCCAGAGAAATAAATTTCTGTTAAAAAAACCTGTCTTTCTAGCTTCTAAGTTTTTCCCCCCTGAGATGGAAGGAAAAAGATCTTTCCAGAACTGACTAACTTTAGAACCTTTTACAGCAGAGCCTGTGCTTAAAAGCACCACAGACAAACTTTCAGAAGCATCACACCACCTATGAAAAGTATCTCTGGGATTCTGAATGGCCCCATGCACTGAGGCCCGTGATAATCAGGTATTTACCACAGCACTTGTCCCCGCATGTAGCACACAGTGAGGTTTTGTTCTCTGAACCTGTGGAAAGCACTCTGCACATTTACAAACCTGGGCCACTTGCACTCAGGGACTCAGTGGTGAGGTCACTAAAATGTTTTGCCTCCAACTGTTCTCTTTTTTCCTTATTGGAATGGCTCCCCTCTCACTGGCTTCTAACAAATACAACTCTTGCCTTGAGTTGAATGTAAGAATTTTACTTCTGTTTATTACTAGTGTCACTTCTAGATATTTTTGTAGTGTTGATGAGATGTTTTGTAGAAATCAGTGCATGTAATCCTAGACAGGGAAAGTTAAAATGATTTAAAATAATAAGTTTCCCTAATTATTAGTGCTTTGTGGAAAATTTGGAAAGTACAGAAAAGATAAATATTACTCATCAGGCCACCAACCCAGAAGCAACGATTGCTGAGAGGTTTTTTTTTTTTTTTCTTTCAGTCTTTTATTCTGAAGCTCTGTTATTGTCAAGAGACAAGACATGGCCAATGCCCAAAAGGAAATTACAACTTCAAGTGCAACACAGATGAGAAACAAGTAAGACAAAATAAGGTTTAAGATCAGATCATATGTAGAATAATGATATAGTGATAGAAAATAGCAGCTCCAAACATTCAGTGAACATATCTACTCAATTCATATTTTAAAATGAGAAAATTATAAAAATCCACAGAGTCAATTTAGAAAAATAGGTGAGTCTTTTTCTGAAGCTCCCAGTGGACAAGCTCCAGTTAATTAATGGCTATAAAACAATAAGCAGGTGAGCATAATGAACAATGGTGATTGATTAGGAGCCTAGGAAGTCAGAAAACAAATGTGAGATGATTTAGTACGTACTGTATTTTTGACAGGCTTATTGATTTCTGCAGTGTCACTGAGACACATTGTGGGGACAGAGCCAGGAGTGCAGTTTCCAGGCTCTCGCCCTCATGTGGAAAGGTGCTCACTCAGATAGTAAATGGCCATCAACTGTGATTGGATGGCCATCAGCTATAACCAGTGATCCATTGGCCACTAATATAACTGCCATGGCTACGCTAGCAGAAAATGGGGGCTAGCAAGAAGATGGTGGCTGAGCTAGCAAGAGCAGATTGTAGTTAGGACGTGAGGTTGGTTGGCAGAGAAGTGGACGGCAGGTTGCAGACAGTGTGGCTCCTGCTTCCTGTGTCGTCAGCTCAGCTGCCAGCAAAAATATAGTGGTATGACTCCCCTATCTATGTCTTTGTGGGTGTTCCTTTTTGGCCTCACCATGTCCTGTGTTCTTTTGTGGGGAGCGGGACCAGCGACCCCGCATGAGACCCTGCATGACACACATACTACCTGGAACCAGTCAGTTCTTGCCTTGTGTGGAACTTACTGTATATTTGTGGGCAAATTAATTTCACTTCTTTAATGTTGTTTTCTCATTTATAAAATAGGGAAAATAGGTTGTAAATATTAAACGAGAGAATCCATCTAATGTATTTAATACAGTCCCTGGTGCATAATAAATGCTCAGGGAACTTTAAGCATTGGTAGAGGTAGAATAAGGCAGTGGTTAAGAGAATACACATAAGCTCTGGTCAGACTGCTTGTCACTCAGGCAACTTTTTTGTTGTTGTTGTTGTTGTTGCTTTTTTTTTTTTTTTTTTTAAAGATTTTATTGGGGAAGGGGAACAGGACTTTATTGGGGAACAGTGTGTACTTCCAGGACTTCTTTTTTCCAAGTCAAGTTGTTGTCCTTTCAATCTTAGTTGTGGAGGGTGCTGTTCTTCTTCAAGTTGTTGTTCTTTCAGTCTTAGTTGTGGAGTGTGCAGCTCAGCTCCAGGTCCAGTTGCCATTGCTAGTTGCAGGGGGCACAGCCCACCATCCCTTACGGGGGTCGAACTGGCAACCTTATGGTTGAGAGGACGCACTCCAACCAACTGAGCCATCTGGGAGCTCAGCGGCAGCTCAGCTCAAGGTGCCATGTTCAATCTTAGTTGCAGGGGGCAGAGCCCACCATCCCTTGTGGGACTTGAGGAATTGAACTGGAAACCTTGTGGTTGAGAACCCACTGGCCCATGTGGGAATCGAACCGGCAGCCTTCGGAGTTAGGAGCACGGAGCTCCAACTGCCTGAGCCACCGGGCTGGCCCCACTCATGCAACTTTTACCTACTTGCTTGTAGGACCAAATCATCAACAATAATCTCTATTTAACTACTTTTTTTTTTGTCCCAAGATTTTGAAAATGAACCAGCTTTTGTCTTTGAATTGCTTTAAGATAATCAGAAATTTATCAAAGGCGTTCACGAAATGCTTCTGGGAAGTCCGGAGTTTTCTAATGAAGACTTCATCATAAAAAGCTCTTAGAGAGTAGCAGTTATTTACTATTAATGAAGCTACAGACATATTCACCATTAAGAATGCAAAATCTAAAAAGCAAGTTTTTACCTTAGAAAATATAATGTTGGATCCATTTGGAGTTCATTGCAACTCGATCTTTGCAATGAACTCCAAATTTGCATCTCGTTCATTGCAGCTCTCAGAGTTGCACGATGGTGGGAAGATGGAGAGGAGAAGCAGAGAGAACCTGAATATATGTTTATCCTCTGTGATATTTATATAAAAGTCAAGAACTTTTTACCCAGTATTCAGAGTGTTTAGCATGAGTTCAGGATAATTTGTAAAAATATACATTTTAAAAACTAGTATTTATTGTTTTTATATTACAAAATTAAACAATGTTTATTTTAGAAAATTTAGAAAGCAGAAACAAGAAAAACCCCCCACAAATCTTAACATTTTAATGTACTTTTAGTTTTTGTATAAACAGTTATAGTTAAATATTAAAACTACATTTATAATTTTAATATGGATCTTTTGATTTCTAAATTCCTAAAGAACCAGGTTTTTCTTTTGTTTGTTTTTTTAATTAGAAGTCCCTGTTGTGTATGTTGGGGGATCCTAGTGGTTCAAAACTACTGTTTGGTTACTTTTGAGTTCCTGTAGGATAGGATCTTGCTATGTGAAAGTGTGGTCTGGGAACCAGTAGCATCAGAATCAACTGGGAATATACTAGAAATGAAGAAGTTTTAGACCAAGACCTAGTGAATTCCAACTGCATTGTAATATGATTTCTGGGTGATTTGTATGCACATTAAGTTTTAAGTAATATTACTATAGGAACAACTTGACAAAGTATTTTTTCTCTAATAACACATTTGCTGAAGGCCTGGTTAGTGCCTATTCTCAGAACAACATCTCTCCTACCAGACAGCAGTTTCCTGGGCTCTTACTTCCATAAAAGCCTTGTAACAGGTCTGATTAGAGACTCACCAAACAGCCTGCAGGAAAAGGTTTCCCTGCCTCCCCCAGACAGATGAAACACACATAACAAATCTGCGACATACCAAAATACCAATAAAACACCATAATCTGAAGTCTGTAGTGTTCAGCATTTGATTACGTAATCAAACTACTCTTCCTGGGCTCACTGTTGAATGACCAGGAAATGGTGTTGAACCAATTGAAACACTCAGTCATAAAGTTCCTCAGTATCATTTTCAGAGTGGGGCTTTTGATGCAGGAGTCTTTTGACTTGGAGAATTGAGGCTGACTTAAAGAACAAACAGAAAGAAAACATGTTAAAACAATATATCCTGGAAATAGAGCAGCTTTTAAGATGAGAGTAAACATGTGCTTTCTCACCCTTACATTCCTCATTTGCTGGAATAGGAATGTATGTATCTACAAAGCAGGATTGTGGCGATTTCCTGATGAGCATGACTAATAATAATAATAACCTACATTTAACAGCATCTTGTGATTCACGAAGTAGTATAGCAGTGCTTCTCAAACTTTTATGTGCATATAAATTACCTGGCGATCTTGTTAAAATGTGGATACTTATTCAGTAGGGCTAGGGTGGGGCCTGAATTCGCCTTTCTAATAAATTCACAGGTGGTGCTAATATTGCTGGTTCACAAACCATATTTTGAGTAGTAGGTTCTTACCATTATCTTTCTCAAGATTCACAGAAATTCGGTGAGGTAGGTAGAGCAGACATTTTTTCCCCCTTCTCCATTAGAATATTGGCTCTATGAGGGAAAGGATTTGAGTATGTTTTGCTTATCCCAAGTGCCTGTAATAGTAAGCAGTCAATACATTTTTGCTGAATGAATGAATGACTGTATCTTAATTTTATAGAAGAATTTAAATAATGTTTTAACCAGTCTAATAGTGGCAAAGCTGTCATTTGACCTAAGAAACTGCTTAAATCAGAAAGCTTGGTACCGAATGAATCTACTTTAGTGGTTTAATTTTTTCTTTCCTTTCCTTTCCTTTCCTTTCCTTTCCTTTCCTTTCCTTTCCTTTCCTTTCCTTTCCTTCCTTCTTTCTTCTCTCTTTTTCTTTCTTTCTTTCTTTCTTTCTTTCTTTCTTTCTTTCTTTCTTTCTTTCTTTCTTTCTTTCTTGTTTTGTAAAGGTAAATATTTTTGAAGGAACTTTTTTTTTAATTTTTAATTTTTTTATTGTTAAATTTATTGGGGTGACAATTGTTAGTAAAATTACATAGATTTCAGGTGTACAATTCTGTATTACATCATCTATAAATCCCATTGTGTGTTCATCACCCAGAGTCAGTTCTCTGAAGGAACTTTTAAATTGAAGTATAACATAGAAAAATGGCCAAATAATAAGTGCATAATTGATTAATTTATACAGAGGGAACATATAGAACCACCTTTCAGATCAAGAAATTACCAGCTCCCCAGAAACCTCCTTCATAGCCTCTTCCAGTCATTACTCTCTCTTTCAGAGGTAGATGCTGTTATGACTTCTACTATTATACAATAGTTTTAAACTTGATAGAAGTAGAATTTTATAATATGTACTCTTTAGTGTATGCCTTCTTTCACTCAGTATTATAAATGTGCTCTTAAGTATAGCAGTAACTTGCTCATTTTCATTTTATAGTATTCCATTTTGTCTACTGTGCATATTCCATGAATATACCACAATTTATCATACATGTTACTGTTGATAGATGTTAGGGTTGATTTTGGCTAATAATACTAGTGCTGCTATGGACATTTTTGTATATGGCTTTTGGTGAACATATATACATACCGGGGGTGCCAAAAATATGTATACAAGTGGACACTTTGGTCAACGTTTCTCAAGCAGTAGTTCGCCATAATCAGAAGTGTCTGGATGCTGATGGTAACCACTTTGAGCACCTCTTGTAATTGCAGAAGTCAAACGTGATTTGTATTCATCTTTTGTTATTGGTGTGTATTGAGTATTACAATTTTAATACAGTTTTCCTTTCTTAAAATGTGTATACATGTTTTTGGCACCCTCTGTATTTCTATTGAATATGTACTAGAAGTGGAAAATTTCAGATTTGGGGTATATTCACTTATAGATATTACCAACCAACAGTTTTTTAAAGTGGTTGTATTAATTACTTTGTCTTTTCTTTGATTTTTTAAATGTTGATTACTTTTTCTAGGTAATCATTGAAATTCTGTCTTACTATTTGCATGGAGTTTTGATGAATTTTATTATTGTGACTTTTGGATTAAAATGGTGTATTGAGCACACACATTTACTTTCTCCAAACACCTCATAAAATGACAAAAAATGGATTTGTTTTTTGGAGAAAGGTATAAAATTAAAGCAATAAAGAAAATGAGAGAGGAGACAACATTGACACAATTTGGGTCAATTGAGGAAGCTGAATCCTATGCCAGCAGTAGGAAGCTGAAAAATAACATGATTTACACCACAGAATACATAAAAGTTTGAGGAATTGGCACACAAGTACTTCTAGAAGAAGAGGGAGGGTAAGGGAGATCAAATATATGGTGATGGAAGCAGAACTGACTCTGGGTGGTGAACACACAATGGGATTTATAGATGATGTAATACAGAATTGTACACCTGAAATCTATGTAATTTTACTAACAATTGTAACCCCAATAAATTTAAAAAAAATAATAAAAAAGAAGAGGGGTAGTGCTAAAAAAGATAGTATTGATTTAATGTCTGTTTAAAAAGCAGTTAGATCCCCTCCTCCAATTCACAGACTCACAATTGTTATTTACCTCCACCCTACCCCAAAGAAAGGCTGAGGAAAATTTCTCACTGAAGAATGTAAAACGGAATACCCCTGCATTAGGATTTGTCAGACACAGTAGAGGGTGGGAGTATAATACTGAAAACATAGGAATTATGTAAATTTATATTCTGAATACTGAGACATCCTTCCACCCCACCCTCTTCTATGCTTAGTTCCCAAAATGTTGAAGGCAGAAATGTATTTTCTAGATAGGAGACTGGAAGATCCTTCTGTAGAAAATCTATCAGACCAAGAAGAAAGAAATGGTAATGATATATGGAGAGGGGGGTCTCCATGGAAATGGCCCAGCTAGGTCAACAGGTACAGTGAAGCTGGTAGTAGTCAAACCCCAACCATAGCTCAGAACTTCCAATCAGCTCTTTTAGGGCCCTACTTTTAAATATGAGTAGGCAAGCAAGGTCACCAGCTAGCTGAGCTAAGATTTCACCATGAAACATAGAGATCACAACAATCACACAGGAAAAAAGCAACCTGGAAGAAAAGAAGATTTTTCAGGGGAAAGACTACTTTTAAAAAAATCATCATTAGTGTTCTCAGAGAGATAAGATATTACATTCATGAAGTAAGAACAGGCTGCTTTAAAAAAGAACAATTGGTAAGTATTAGAAATTAAAAATATAATAGAAATGAAAAGCTCAACAGAATAGTGGGAAGAAAAAATTGAGGAATCTCCAAGAAAGCTGAGTAAGAAGGAAGAGGCAGAAAATAGGAAAGAAAATATATTAAAAGGACTAGATCATGAGGTCCAATACATTTATAATAGGAATTCCAAAAGGAGAGAAAGAAAAGGAATCATAGAGAAAGGAGGAAATCATTACCCAAATAGTTAAAAAAAAATTTTAAAACTAAAGTCTAGCATTTCCAGGTTGTAAGGGTCCATAGATTGCCCAGCTGAATGGATTAAAAATAGACTTACTCCAAGGCACATTATTTTGTCATTTTGTAATTTCACAATTCTGAGGAAATGAAGTTCTATAAGCTTCCAGAAATAAATTAAACAAACAAACAAGTCACCTATAGTACAGAAAAAATCAGAACAGGATGTCCACATTTTTGAAGAAAGATGATTCCTAACTTAGAATTCTACTCTCAGCCAAATTCGTAAGCTAATGTAAGGATAGAAAACAAAACAAAACAAAACAGATACTCAATGTCTGAAGAATTTTATCTTCCATGAGCTCTTTCTCAGAGATATGTTGCTGGATATGATTCATCAAAAAGAGAAACAGACTGAAAAAGAGAAAGTCATGGAAAATAAGAAACAGGGGATTTAATATAAGAGAACAGAAAGGACTCTTTAGAATGAATGAACAGAGATCCTAGGACAATAGCTAGACATTAATGTCCAGAATCAAGCAAATTAGAAGGTTCTGGAAGAGATTTTCTCAAGATGATAAAATTAGTAGACTGACACATGTATTTCATAATATATTGATGGTGGTTTTAGACATTTGGCAGAGTGTGAGATTGGTTGGTGATAAGTAAATAGAAAACCAAGCGTAGGGACAAATAAAAAAAGCAGCAGTTATTAACTATTCTGTGTCTCTTCCCAACCCCCCACCAAGAAAAACTTGTACAGGAAAGGAAAATAATCATAGTAGACTACATGTCTCAACTGCAATGACATTTACATAGTCACAAAAATGTAAACACTGAATGTTGATCTAACCAAAATTTCAATACAACTCTACTGAGCAAATGAGGGGACACAGGTGGTTATGGGAAAAGTGTGTGTTTGTGGTTCAGGGATAGGTTCAAGAAAGCTAAGTTTCATCTTCCCTGGTAGAAAATCAATAGATAATTACTAAAACTGAAAAATCGAGAAAATTACGATATACGCATGTTATTTAGTGATATAATGATAGATTCCGAAAGAATGCTGTGAGGGAAAGGAAAGATGGTGCCTCTGGGAGGAGCCTACTATTTTTATATTAGGCCTTGTAAAATGGCTACATATATTCAAATTATGTGAAAATATACCTCTGATAAAAATAGAAAATTAGAATAAAGTTTATTCTGATTCTACCACTAGTGGCTCTTTACATTTCTTAAGGTTTATTTTATTCATCTATAAAAATGAGCCTTTTAATCCATAGTTAATATATGTATTATTTTGGACAGTTGTCTCATCTCCATTCCCAGTGAATCATTTGCAGGGCTCCTGAGGAACTTACTTGAAAGTGACTTTCTGTTGTTTCTCCGGTGTATGCAAAGGTTCTGGGAAACAGTGAAGAGAATAAATGAGAAGGGGCCGGAAGAAGAAGACATTTTGGATATTCCCACAAATGGATGATTAGTCTGCGAATTAAGGAGAGTCCTTGTTCCTAGATAATTCAGAATGAACATATTTTCCCTTCACTCAGAGCTAGAGCAGCAAGTTTACTCTGAATGGCTTCACAGTGACCAGTGTGGAGGAGGAAACTTGTTATATAATTAAAGAACAATGGCCCTATAATGGACACAGATGTGAATTCAGGTGTGAGTCATTGAAGAATGGTCATCATTCTTACTGTGAAATGAGACTGGTCCAGGTGAGGCTGGTCCCTCAAAGAAGGAAAATCCAGCATGGTGCAATGTGTGCTACAAGCAAGGCAATGGGTGTAGTTTTGGACACCAAGTGTCCTCAGGCTCAAATTCCCTTGGGCTTAAGTCTCACTTCTTGCTTCTAAGCCCTCTATTGATTGTGGTTGCTATGTAGAGCAGTGCTTCTCCAACCAGAGTGAGCCTCTGAATAACCTGGAGGACTTGCTAGTAAAACCCAGCTTCCTGAGTCCCACCTCCAGAACTTTCTAATTCAGTAGGTTTGGCGTGGGGCCTAGATTTTCATTTTTAACCAGCTCCCATGTGGTGGTGGTGCTGCTGCTGTCGCTGCCTAGTGTGTGTACACAGTTCGTGTAGCACCAAGTGCAGAATTTTGAGAGGTTCCGATGAACAGCAGATGAGTTTCATGGGAAAGAGTGACTGTGTCCAGTGTTCCTAGGGATTACTAGCACGATTTTTTATAATTAAATCTATCCTGTAAACAAAAGAATGTACAAAATGCATTTAAACAAATATGTATTTGTTCAGTTTAAATGATAATACTTCAAAAAACCCAATGTACCCACCATCCAGGTCAAGAAATAGAACATTCCCGTACATTAGAACACCCCTGGGGTAAATTGGCTAGCTACTATTTTGTTTGGTTTTTAGCATCTATGTCCACGATTGAGACTGGCCTATAGTTTTTATTTTTATTTTTTTATATTACTTTGGTCAGTTTTTGGAATCAGGCTTACACAAAGCTCATAAACTGAGTTGAGCAGTATTTTCCCCCCTCTTCTGTACTCTGGAATAGTTTGTGTTAAATTGGAATTAAATTATATTTAAAAAATCTATTTGTATGCATTCAATAGCCAAATATATTCTTGCACCATGTGAAGGACAATATCTCACAGAAGCCAACATAAGTGATCAAACTGCTGATTTAGTACCTTTAATGGTTATAAAGCTATTAAAGTTTCCTACTTTTTTTAAAAAAAGATTTTTATTAAAATATAGCTAACATACAATGTTATATTAATTTCAGGTATACATCATAGTTATTCAACAGTACCCACCTGGCACTATACATAGTTATTACCACATTATTGATTTTATTCCTTATGCTAAAGAAGTGATCACCACGATAAGCCCAGCAACCATCTGACACTGTACCATGCTATCACAATATTATTGATCTTCCCCCCTTTAAAAACCTTTCGATTAGAGTTGACATTCAATATTATTTTATATTAGTTTCAAGTGTATAGCATAGTGGTTAGACATTTGTATAATTTAGGAAGTGATCCCCCTGACTAATACCCACCTGGCACTATACATAATTATTACCATATTATTGATTGTATTCCCTGTACTTTACATCCCATGACTATTTTGTAACTACCAATTTGTATTTCTTAATCCCTTCACTTTTTTCACCCTCTCCCTAACGTCCCTCCCATCTATCATGCCAATAGATCTAGTATTCATCTGATACCATACATAGTGATTACAATATTATTGACTATATTCCTTATGCTATAGTCTACATCCCCTTGACTACTGTGTAACAACCAATTTGGGCTTCTTAATCCCTTCTCCTTTTCACCTACTCCAACCCCCATCCCATCTGGCAACCATCAAAATGTTCTCTGTATCTATGAGTTCGTTTCTGTTTCATTTGTTCATTTTATTCTTTAGATTCCACTGATAAGTGAAATCATATGACATTTGTCTTTCACCATCTGACTTACTACATTCAGCACAATACCCTCTAGGTCCATCCATGTTGTCATAGGTGACAAGATTTCATTCTTTTTTACGGCCGAGTAATATTCCATTGTATATATGTACCACCTCTTTTTTATCCATTCAGGGACACCCAAGTTGCCTTCATATCTTGGCTATTGTAGAGAATGCTGCAATGAACATATGGATGAGCAGTTCCCCTCGAAGTAGCATTTTGGGTTTGTTCAGATAAATACCCAGAAGTGGGATTACTAGGTCGGTCCTTCTTTGTCTCTTGTTATAGTCTTTCTTTTAAAGTCTATTGCTACCCCAGCTTTTGTTTGTTCCATTTTCATGGAATACCTTTTTCTATCCCTTTACTTTCAGTCTGTGTGTGTCTTTTGATCTGAAGTGCATCTCTTGTAGGCAGCATACGCATATGTAAGGGTCTTGTTTTTTATCCATTCATCCCCCATATCTTTTGATTGGAGCATTTAGTCCATTTACATTGAAAGTAATTTTTGATAGGTGTGTAGTTATTGCCATTTCATTATTCGTATTTTTTTTTTTTTTTCTTCTTAAAGAAGATCCTCTAAGATTCCTTGTAATAATGGTTTGGTGGTGATGAACTCCTTTAGCTTTGTCTTGTCTGGGAAGCTCTTTATCTGTTCACCTATTTTAAATGATAGCTTTGCTGGATAGAGTAATCTTCGTTATAGGTTCTTACTTTTTATCACTTTGAATATTTCTTACCAACCCCTTCTGGCCGGCAAAGTTTCTGTTGAGAAATCAGCGGATAGTCTTAAGAAGGCTTCCTTGTAGGTAACTAACTGCTTTGCTCTTGTTGCTTTTAAGATTCTCTCCTTGTCTTTAACCTTTGGCATTTTAATTATGATGTGTCTTGGTGTTGACCTCTTTGGGTTCATCTTGTTTGGGACTCTCAGTGCTTTCTGGGCTTGTATATCTAATTTCCTTCACCATGTTAAGGAAATTTTCTGTCATTAGTTCTTCTAGCTCTCTCTCTTCTCCTTCTGGTACCCCTGTAATGCAAATATTGCTATGCTTGATGTTGTCCCAGAGGCCCCTTAAACTCTCCTCAATTTTTTGGATTCTTTTTTCTTTTTTCTGCTCTGATATGGTGTTTTCTGCTGCCTTATCTTCTACATCATTGGTTCGATCCCCTGCTTCATCTAACCTACTATTGATTCCCTGTAATGTATTGAGGGTTCAAAAAAATGCATACAGACGACTTGCATTTATCTTGTATTATTGGTATATATTAAGTATTACAATTTGAATACAGTTTTTTCCTTCATTAAAATGCGTATACATTTTTTTGGCGCCCTCTGTTTTCTCCATTTCTGTTTTTGTATTCTTTATTTCTGACTGGTTCTTTTTCATGTTTTTTATCTCCATTTTTATGTTCCTATCTCTTTGTTGAAGTTCTTCCTGAGATCATTGAGTGTCCTTATAACCAGTGTTTGGAAATCTGTGTCTGGTAGATTAGCTTGTCTCCATTTTGTTCTTTTTCTGGAGCTTTGTTCTGTTTTTTTATTTGGGACATGTTTCTTTGTCTCCCCATTTTGGCTGCATCTCTGGGTTTATTTCTATTTATTACATAGTGCTGGTATGTTCTCTCATTTTAGTAGAGTGGCCTTATATAGTAGGTGCGCTGTGGGGCTCAGTGGTGCACTCTCCCTGGTCACTTGAGCCACACACTCCAGGTGTGTCCCTTGTGTGGGTTGTTTGTGCTCTCCTCGTGTAGTTGAACCTTGGTTGCTATTTGCACATCAGTGGGAGGGACTGACCCTTGGGCTCATTGATTGTGAGGACTGACCATGACTACATTGGAGGAGTTGTGATGCAGGGGCTGACCTTACAGAGCAGGATCTGCCTCTGCTTGAAGGGCTCTGGTGCCTGCTCAATCTGGCCCTTGGGTGTGTCATTCTTGCGGATGGCTGGGTGATGCTCCAGTTCATATTGAAGCTGGCCACTTGGGGCACCAGCCCCAGGACCACCTTGGAGGGGATCTGCTGTAGGTCAAGTTCAGCCGCAGCCTGTGCCCCACCCAGGGCCACCCCACAGGAGCTACAAAGAAATCCGGAGATGGCTGCTACCTGTGCCATGCTTGGAAGTGCCCTGAGAAGCCAAGCTGGAAACCAAGGCTGGCTGCCACTAGTGCCATACTTAGAGCTGCTCAGCCAGAGGTACAGGACACACTCAAGTCAGATGCTGCTTGTCTGGGCTCTGGGAACCTTTGAGAGACCCTAGGAAAGTCTGTAGCGTGAGTTAAGGCAGGCGGTTTGTATGCAAAAGCCACTGGAAGCAGCTTGCGTGTGCCCAAAAGTTGGGTGAGGCGGGGTCTCAAATCACCAAAAAGGGGTTAATGACAGAGACTTAGATATGGTGGCTGCCTAACTATGCATGCTGGGAAGGGGGAGGGCTCAACAAAGAAAGAATGGTCTCCACCAGTTCCTCTATCCAGGAGAAAGCTGTCCCTGCAGCCCCAGTCCCAAGCCAGACAACTCAGTTCCCCACCCTATGTCCCTGCTGCTTTTCCAGCTGCTGCCCCAGCACTGGAGCTCAGAGTAAGTCCTTGCATGGTCCCTTTAAGAGGAGTGACTGTGATTCCAGTCTCCGTCTCACTCAGTTACAATCTCTGCTGGTTTTCACAACCAGAAATTATGGGGACTTCTCTCCCTTGCACTTGAACCTTGGGCTGGGGTGGGGCTGGAACCACTTTCTCCTGTGGAGAGGGGGTACCTCCACAACTGATATCCCTTTCATTTTTTTGATGGTAACATGTGGGTGTGGGACCAGCCCATTCTTTGTCTTTGTCCCTCCAACCAGTCTAAAGATGGCTTCTTCTATATGTCCTTTAGTTGTATGGATTTGGTTCAGCAAGATTTTAGGCAATTCTCAGTGATGGTTGTTTTATAGTTTAATTGTAATTTTGATGTGGTTATGAGAGAAGGTGAGCACAGTGTTTATCTACTCCTCCATCTTGACTGGAACCAAGTTCTTCTTGAATCGTTTTTATAAGTGATATATTTCTAAAATTTTCCTATTTCACTTAAATTTTCAAGCGTATTTTTCCTTTTTTAGTTTCTTTTTAAAAATAGAGATATAATTGACATATAACATTGTGTAAGTTTAAGGTAGAGAACATGTTGGTTCGATACATTTACATATTGCAATATGATTACCACTGTAGCTTTAGCTAGCACCTCCATTACTTCACATAATTACCATTCCTTTTTTGTGGTGAGAACATTTAAGAACTAGTCTCTTAGCAAATTGGAAGTATATAATACAGTATTTTTGAATTAGTCACTATGCTGTGCATTAGATCTCTAGAACTTATTAATTTTCTAATTGCAAATCTATACCCTTTAACAACACCTCTCCAACTCCCCATTCCTCAGCCCCTGGTAACCACCTTCTACTCTCTGTTTCTATGAATTTGGCTTTTTTATATTGTACGTATAAGTGATATCATACAATATTTGTCTTTCTCTGTTTAGCTTACCTAACTAAGTGTAATACTCTCAGGGTCCATCCATGTTGTTTCAAAATAGCAGGATTTCTTTCTTTTTTTATGGCTAAATAATATTCCATTGTATATTATCACAACTTCTTTATTCATTCATCTGTTGACAGACACTTAAGTTGTTTTCATATATTGGTTACTGTGAATAATGCTGCAATGAACATGAGAGTGCAGGTATCTTTTTGATATTTTGTTTTCATTTCCTTTGGATACACCCAGAAGTGAGATTGCTGGATCATATAGTAGTTGTATTTTTTGTTGTTGTTAGTTTCAGGTGTACAAAACAATGTAATAGTTAGACATTTACACCCCTTATAAAGTGACAACTCCCATCCCCCAATCTGCTACTCCTCTGACATCGTATACAGCTGTTAGAATTTCATTAAGTCCATTCCCTATGCTGTACTCTACAGCCCATGATTATATATATATGTATATATATTTAATTATAGTTGACATTCAATGTTATTTAGCTTCAGTTTCAGGTGTGCAGTACAGTGGTCAGGCATCTACACAATCCATGAAGTGGTCTCCCTAATAAGACAAGTGCCTATCTGACACACTACAAAATCTTTACAAGAATATTGATTATATTCCCCAAACTGTCTTTCAGATTCCCGTGGCAACATTGTGACTACTAATGTGTACTTTCTAATCCCTTCACCTTCTCCCCCATTTCCACTCCCCTCCCATATAGCAACCATGAGTTTTTTCTCTATATCTCTGAGTCTATTTCTGTTTAGTTTGCTCGTTTATTCTGTTCTCTAGATATCACATATAAGTGAGATCATATGGTATTTGTCTTTCTCTGTCTAATTTATTTCACATAGCATAATATTCTCTAGGTCCGCATGGTAGTTGTATTTTTAGTTTTTTGAGGTACCTCCATAGTATTTTTTGTAGTGGCTGTACCAATTTACATTTCCACCAGCTATGCACAAGTTTCCTTTCTTCACATTCTTGCCAACACTTGTTATCTCTTGTTTTCTTGATAACAGCCATTCTAACTGGTTGTTGGAGGAGGTGATCAAAAAGATGTGACCCCTGGTTGACCTCCCAGCTGGAGGCTCCACACCCTCTCCCCTGTCCTTGGAATGTACGTTCTGACCACCAGTCCCACAGTGGGAGCTGTTTTCAAAGACTCAGCCTTGAGAGAGCAAGATTTTGTTGAGACCATCTGGATGGTATATGTGACTGAACCCAGGTAAGGCCTCTATATAACCTTAAGATTTTGGGGGGTAGGTGCAGAGATCTATACTTGATCCTTGTTGTGGTTAGGGGCACCAACCCCTGTGCAATTGAAAATCCTTGTATAACTTTTGACTCTACAGTTGGCTCTTCACATTTGCGGATTCAACCAGTATATGGAAGATACTGTTTTGGATCTGCAGTTGGGAATCTGTGGTTGGGATTGCCAAAATACTGTTTTTAATAGAGGTTGGTTGAATCTGTTGATGGGAAAGCTGTGGATATGAAGGGCAGATGGTATTTATTGAAAAACAAATCCACCTACTAGTGGATCCGTGTAGTTCAAACCACTGTTGTTCAAGGGTCAACTGTACTGAACTTGTATGTGCCCAAGACAAGCGTCGTATGTAAGTTCCCTTGCTTATTAAACCTGCCTTTCATCAATCTGGAGTAGCCAGCATCTTCCTCTGATCTCTCCTTGCTCTCTGTGTACAGGGCCAGTTTGTGAGCTAACACAGGTGTGATGTGATAGCTCATTGTGGTTTTAATTTGTGTTTTTCTGATGATTAGTGATATTCAGCACCTTTTCATGTACCTGTTAGCCATTTGAATGTCTTCTTCGGAAAAATGTCTATTCAGTTCCTCGGCCCATTTCCTTTTTAAATTTCTGATATTAAATACAGCTTTGTAAAACTACCAATTTCCCTCTAATTTCTGCTTTAGCTCTGTTTTCCCAAGTTTTGTTTGTGGTACTTTTATTATTTAGTTATACGTTTTTCTATTTTCCAGTTTAATTTTTTCTTTGACCTATGAACTATTTAGAAGTTTATTGATTTTCCAAAGATATGAGACTTTTTCTAGTTATCTTTCTGTTCGTGTTGTCAAGTTTAACAACATTGTGGTATGGTTAGAGACTATGCTTTGAATGAAACCAGTATTTTTTGAAAATATTTTTTCAGTATTTTTCAAAACTTGCTTTAAGCATCAGTGTGGGTCAATCTTTATAAGTGTTTCAAGTGTGTTTGAAAAGAAAGTGTATTCTGCAGTTGGGGGTGCATTGTTCTATATATACCTTAAATCTTAATTAATCTTTTTAATTATATAATTAAATGTCTATAGTCTTGCTGATTTTTTTGTATTCTTGATCTATCAAATACAAAGAGATTTGTTAAACTATCCCTATATGATATTGCACGTATCGCTTTCTTCTGCTAACTTTTTCTTAAATATTTTGAGGCTGGGTCAAAAGTTGCTTAAAATTTAAAATTATTTCTTTCATATAATGTACCTTTTGTCACTATGAAGTAACATTCTATCTCTAATTAAGTTTTATGCCTTAGAGTTTATTTCATAACATAAGTTTTATGCCTTAGAGTTTATTTCATAACAATTGCATAATTATATAATTAGTGACAATATTTTGCTAATCCACGCCTGGCCCGCTACACTGCTCATCTCCTTCCTTCCCTGCTGCTCCTTGCGCCCACTGGGAGTGACACTGAACAGCTGGGAGATGGCTTCGGTTGGGGCTAATGGTTACAGAAATCCCTGACTCCTCCATACCCAGAAGATCAGGATAGGTATCCAGGGCAGGGGTAAAATTGCCCCCGTACATTCACACAGTGATGACTCTTCAGCTGTGGTAATGTACTGGTTCTTTATTTCTGACCTGATGTGTAATGACTGGCCAGAACAAAATCATGGTAGCCCCATGGTGTTGACAGTGATGTGATCTGGAATCACATCAGGAACACCATGAGTCAAAGGGGCTACATAGCCCTTCGGGAGGTCTTGAAGAATGCACGTTAAAAAGCCCTGTTTCAACTAACAAAGCTACACGGAAATTAGATCTTGAGTATTCCTGACTGTGTTCCAGTGAGATTAGTCTTATGAGGACTGTCTTCTCATGTCACCTCACATGTACCTAATGAGGCCTTTCCCTATTCCCCATTTCCCCTGTGCTCCTAAATAACACAAATTCCCTTTCTATTGATGGCATCTTATGTGGAAGGTAACTGAGTTTAATAACATGGCTGAAACTTTTGGGACACTCCTTCCATCAGGAGGTGGGGTCTATGTCTCCTCCATTTAATCTTGGTGGGCATGTGACTGCTTCAACCAATAGAGCACACCAGAAATGATACTAGGTGATCTCTGAGGCTGGATTACAAAAGGCTGTGCAGCTTCTTCCTTGTTCACTGGCATACTTGTCCTTTGAACCCTGAACCATCAGGTAAAACTCTGACTACCTTGAGACTACCAAGCTAGAGAGGCCACATGTAGGCCCTCTGCTCAACATCCCCAGCTGAGCTTGTCCTTCACCCACCTCAGGCCAAATGCCAGACATGGGGTTAAAGAAACCATGTGGGAAGGGGATTCTCCTGTCCCTGCTATCCAGCCATACCTTTTGAGTCACCTCAGAGCCTTTGGAATAATCAAAGCTGAAGCCCCAGTCATCACTGAGCAGAAAGTCTGTGTTCTGTTAAAATTCCTGACCACCAGAAGTGGAGAAATATAATAGCATGTTTGTTGTTTTATGCCTCAGTATATTTTGGGGAAGTATGTTGTGCAGATGGATAACTGAAACAATAATGCCTACAAACAGGAGGTTGAGAGCTTATTTTTCTCACTCTATTACCATTTTTCTATTGACAGCCACGTATCTGCAAAGATCAAGAAGTCAGAATTATTTGGTTGGATATAGAAATATATCCAATAACCACTCTACAGTAACCACTGCCTTCACTTTGATTTGTATTTGGGTTAGGACCTTTGCAAACTAGCTGCCAGACTGAGCAGTAACAACCATTTTAAAGAATGAAATGTGTCTAGGCTTTTCACTTGGAAGAAACACTTAGAAGAAGATGATTACTCCCTACTGATGGGCTCATTCATCACAACTAGATTTTCTCTTTTCTGTGGCTAAACAATAATCTGGGGAAACTTGGTGTTTCTAGCCTAACCCTATTCTGTTCATTTGCTTCTGAAAAGCAAACCAAATAGCACTTCAGGGCTTCTTCCCCTTGACGTGAGACAGTCTACATTTTCTTTTGAGGCGATCCTAGGAGAAAGGCAGCCTTATAGGCTAGATAAACATCATGACTGCCAGATTTCAGGTTGTGCCAAAACTTTAGCCTTTTCTTTTCCCATTCAAGTACTGGAAAGTATTGTAGCACTTTACTGAGAGTGATGAATAGTGTTTATTTAATAAGGACTTTTGTATTTTTATCCTCATTGCTTTACAAAACAGAACTTTATGTTTTCTACGTTTTCTGGATGTGTTTCGTCTCTTTGTTACCGTAACACACAGGTACTCAAATCCTTGACTAAACTCATTGGAAATATTTATTCTACTTATTTATAGACAAATAAAGCAGGGTACTCTGATATAGTTCTCTGAACTTGGATCATCTACAGAGTTCTGAAGTGTTGTAAATATCCATAGGGAAAATTCTGGAGGGAATTAACTGACATTTAGTAAGGACAGGAAATCTGAGAGTAAAATGGCTGACAGAGTCCAGTTACTTTTATGTCTGACGACCTGTCCCTTGAGGTTCCTTTAGCTTTACTTTTTTTTGCTTAGACTATTACAAATGGCTGCTACTGCCTTTTTGCCCTCAGACTTGTCTCCCAACCAACAACTTTCCTACCAACTATACAAGGGTTTGTAAGAGCACAGACTACGTTTTATTTGTGGTTGTATCTCCATTGCACAGCACGGTGTATGTTGCATGGTTAGTGTACAATAAATATTTGAATAAATGAATATTGAAAAGTTATATGATTTCTATTATCTGAAATCTTCAATGGATCCACACTGCCTAAAGAATTAAGTCTTCTGTCCTTGGCATGACTCTAGCAGACAATAGATAGACTCAGACAGTTGAGCAGTACTCAGTGATTAGAATAGGGGTTCAATGGCATTGTGGGGAGCTAGATGATAGTTAGGTTTGCCAGAGGTGTAAACAAAAATATCCCAGGCAAACTTGATAAAAATTTTATAAATGTATGCCTACATGTGTATATATGTGTGTATATATGCATACACAAATGTACGTTTATGGGAAATGGGAAGTTTAGTGATGATAATTTCACTATATTTTAGATTTTATATTATATCGGGTGTCTTTTTTAATTTAAAAACTTACTATATAATTCTAAATAAGTCTAAAGTAATGTTAAAAAATTACTTCTTATGGATTGAAAGCTCAATTTGTTACATTCACAGATTTCTCATGTCACTAAAAATTTTATATACTGGTGTTTAACAAAGAAATTAAAACAAAATATTGAATTAGTTTTCACAAATCTGAAATAATGGGTCCTTTGTTATAAAAGCATACCTGCTTACCAAATCATTTTTCTTCAAGAGAAGCAGATCTGCTTCCTCATCTTCCTTATAATGAGAATATGCAGGAGAATTTTTTTTGTGTGTGTTTGTATGTGCTATGGTAAAAAAAATCCAGATTTTGAAAAATTAGGAAATTAGTCAAAATTTTTCTGAAGGCCTTTCAAGAAGGTGAATTTTCAAAGGTAATTTTTCTTCAGTTATTTGAGAATTATTGTGTACACACATTCAGTGCTTCAGAAGTAAATTTACTGTCCATGTTAAATATACATTATTTTATTGGTAGAAACTTATCATTTGATTTTTTTCAAAACCAACATTGAATTTTTTATTTCAAACTATTACATTTTTTGATCAAGCTGGCAGAATTTCTGCATGTAAAAGAAAGTGAAAAGGTGGAATCCTAAATGAGTAAGAGGACAGTATTCAGTGAATCCACATGGCTTCCAGGGCCCCGAGGGAGCTTGTGCCCCACAGAGCCTTGCTCTCAGGGTCAGGTTCAAAGCAGATTTCATGGCAGGGAGTCAGACCTAAAGAGTGAGAGGGAAGTGTTGTGTGAAAGTTGCACAGTTTGGTAATAAAACCGTATAACTAGAAATCTTTTCTCAAATTTTCCTGAAAGACAAGACAAATACTTGAATATACTTATTTATGACAGTAGACAATGATAGGGGTTGCAGGAGCCTCCCTAGTCTTCTGGCTTCCACATTTTATGTGCCCCTTCCCAACTACTCTCCACATAACAGCTGGGGATATCCTTCTAAAAAAGTGCTTCAGTCAGACCACGCTACCTCCCCACTCAACACGATTCACAGCTCAGGGTTTTGCATGGTATCCATGAATAAAACCCGAAAGTCCTTTTGGATTCTGTCCAACTCTCAGACTAATATCACTGTTCCTTTTGAGCTTTCAGCTTCATCCATGCTGGATGCTTCCGGAAAACTCCAATCTCATGCTCTTCTCAAGGCCTTTATACTTGTGCTTGCTGCTCCTTCTGTCTTTAACAGTGTTCCCCCAGATATCCACATGGCTTGTCTCCTTGCCTACTTAGATCTTTTCTTAAATGTCACTTCAGAGGCCTTGTCTGATCACCTATGTACCCTTTTTAGCATTCACTCCTGCCTGACAGTCTGTTAGGGGCATGTCTATTTACTGTCTACTCCATGGGAAAGTGAGTTTCTTGAAAGCAGGGAATTTGTTCATTGTGAACACTGATGTATGCCCTGATGTGGTGCATGGAATGGTGTCTGGTATGTTGTTGATGCATAATGAATATTTGTGGAATGGATGAATGAATGAATGAATGAGAACAATAAAAAGCAATAGTTATGGTGGAAGAAAGTCAGGCAAATGGGTTTATAAGTGTTTCTTGAGAATATTCCCTCAATACAGAAAATTTTCACGTTAGGAGCAATTGATTCATCTGAATTGAACTTTGCAGAAATAAAAGTAGGAAGGGAGGAGAAAAAGGGGACCAGAGACAATATAGAGGTGGGGAAAAAAAGATGGGGTAAAGTCGGGATGAGTTGTGGTATGGTCATTTGTCCATTTTGCTCATGTACAAGACTCGATCAAGCCTGAAATAGTCAATGTCTTTTGTGGCATTCTATGAATGCCATGGAAAGATTCTATGAATGATTTTATTGATTGAACAATAAAAGATATGAAACAGATTTTCAAGGGGCTTAGTAAGTGGGTGGTGAAAGATTTGTTGACATGCTCAGTGTAGGAATTGAAAAATTAATCAAAAGCCCTAGAGAAACATTAGAGAGTTGATAAGATAAAAGACATAGAACTCTATGGGGGAACTCAAGGATTTTTCAAGGGTAATTTAAATTACATGGGATTTTCACTTTATGGGCTGACCCACCTAACCCCAGAGTAAGATGTGACTCCATTGTAAAGAAAGAAGAAAAGACTAGGGTTTGATCTGGGTGTGCACTAAAATTGGCAAGGGTGATAGAGGGAGACAGTTCTGCGTCTCACCCATCTTTCTAGCTGATAAATATTTAGGAAAAAATCTTGACTTTGATCAAAATCAAGCTGTCAGGAATTTTGAAATCCAAGCACCTCTCTGTAGATTATTGTCACCTCTCCATTACATAGCATAAAGAGGTTGGATACGGGCTGTCAGTTTTCTTGCTTATATGGTTGGTGATTCATTAGGATTTCCCAGGGAACACTACATTAATGAAACTTCTTGTCATGATGCGTGTCAGTGCCATTGGAAGCCACCAAGTGGTTTTCATGTGATCTGCAGCCTTGGGATTGGCCTCTGCGAAGGTTTTAAAATTTCTGACTCACTTGTCTGTGCATTCTTCACATAACCTTAGCTTGACAGGCCTGAAGTGGGAATGCATATGCACAACTGTGAGATAGTGACAACACGGGTGAAGAGGAGTACAGAGGTTGAGATGACATAAGAGCATATATGAGATTTGGTGTGCTCTGGGATACACAAGGTAACTTTTTGAAAATTAGTTAAAAGTTGAGGTAAAGGTGAATTTGTTTCTGCATTACTGAGATATATTTTCAGTCTTCCTCTCCTTTGGTGTTATGCGGATTTGTTTTGGTGTGTAAGGGTGAAGCCAGTGAAATCTAATGGATCTTTTTGGGTATGGTTGGTTCACACTGACCTGTGTTCTAACCCTGAGAAATCACTCAGGGTTTCTGTTTTTGTTTTTCAAGAGGAAGGTGGGAAACAAACAGCTATGACATCACTTACAGCTTAGAAAGCTACATTCAGGAACACTCATGAATACAAAAATGTGTTATTGACTTGGGTCCACTCTTCCCAGTCAGATTTCCTAGCTTTTTTTTTTTTTTTTTTTTTTTTGCATTGAGTGACTTTCCAAAGTGAAGGGATACAGGCTTCTGTTAACTTACAAAAATTCTGTAGTACACACAATAAACTAAAATAAATAATATAGATTTAGGCTGTGAGGATAGTCACCATGGAAAATTGTGATCAAATTTCTAATTTCCTTCATTATCTAGGTCAGCAAGAAAAATAGTTTCCCCTCTGTTCCAAACTTTGTAGTGATGTGGAGAGTTGCAGGTTTTATCATTATAATACAAAGATTAGCTATATTGACAATCATCATCTAAATTAAAATGAGTGAAAAAAAGTTCAGTTTAAGAAGTACACAATACAGCTTAATGATGGAAAAGATCCAGTCAATCTTTAAACCACTGGGATTGAAATTTTATGGCCTCTGAGGATGACTCACTGTTTCACTGTGTCATGAGTTTCATTTTGAAATGAAATACACATGTGGTTTCGCTTGAATCTTCATGTTGATGTAAAAAGGAAATGAGCCCATATTGGGGAATTATGTTGAAATACATATCATTAATAATGAAAAAAGTGTCAAGCTGTTGTTTGGCCATCCTCCCCACCTCTGTTCTGATATTAGCTGGCTGTTCTACAATCACAGGACACCTGTCTGTCTGTCTCCCTGACTTGTCTGAGACCTTGTATAGGGCAGGAATTGTGTCAAGCAAATAGGAGGTACTCAGTGAAAGGCTGTTGAGTAATGTCAGCTCCAAGGGAGTGGGATCCTTACCTCAAACTTCCCTGGGTAATTGTTGATGAGAAGACTCTATTCATCTTTAATGCATTTACACATTTGACGTAAGCAGTCTTGTTTATAGAAGCTGCTTTACAGTGTTATTTTCACAATAATATTCACATTCCCAAACTTAGATATTCCCTTGAAACCAATGAGAAAGGAGGAGTCATGAGTGTAGGAAGTGTAATGGAAACAAAGCAGATGTGTTGAAAAATGAAGTAAGATGTATTATTTTTAAGTTGTTTTTAATTTATCTCATTTACATCCATATTTTTTGAAGATGAGCAATGTTTCAGACTCTGTTCCAAGGATACCAGGCTTGGTGTCTTATTTCAAGAAATTTATACTCTTGTGGTGAGGAGGGAGACAGGAAAAAGAGTTCTTGGATCACCAAAGAAAGAAACTGTATATAAGAAAATATACAACTGAATTGTGAGGTGCTACAGTCTAGTCTTTAGATGCACATCTTTTAAGTTAGCACAAGACTGAAGTTGGTTCTATCATTACTGTCTCTGAGACCTTGGAGAAGGTACTTGACTTAATCCTCTGTTATTTATTTGCAAAACGGGAATGATAATAATAATAATACTACACTATAATGTTATTATGATGATTAAAATATCATTCATTTACATCATGTACCCAACGTGACATACCAGATCAATGAATGTGAGCTCTTCGTGATTAAATGTGAGAATGAAAATGGTTAGGAAAGTAACTGAGTTTATTTTAAAGTTCTGTTGCTAATCCATGTAAAATATTAATGTTTTGCTAAGAGATGACATTTATTACTTGTCGACCAATCAAAATCACCACATGATTGATAGCCATTGAAAATAAACATTAAGGTCAGTACTTCCTTTTGCAAATTTAATCAAGTAAGTATCTTAAACCTTTATCTCAAAAGAACACAGATGAAAGTACAGAGAGTTGATTCATTTCTCACGATCATAAAGACAGTTTAGTCTTTAGATACACAGCTTCACTGGCCAAGTTATAACCATGCAGTCCAAGGGAGAGATATATAATTTTTAGAGAATAACAAGTTAGATTCTGGAAAAAATAGAATAAATACTATAGAAATTACCAAATTGTTGAAGTTTGGTAACTTTTCAAAACTGAATTTCCATTTTCTGACCTAGGTAAACGTTTCTCTTCCTTTTAGAATATAAACTGCAAACTTTTTGGGAAAAGTCTCCTTTTCTCTGGCTTACTTAGCTATTTGCCTTTTATTGCGAATGAAGCCAACCCAGGTGAACTCTCTCAATATCTCCTGAAGGGTAACCCTCTGTCTGGTCTCTTTTTCTACCTCAGAAGAAGGTAGCTTGGTGTTTTTTTTTCCCTTGCCAAGCACACTATTCTTGATTCTGTTACTGCTTACTTCCTCTTGGCTTTGCTTCATTCTTTAGTTTCTATCTTCCTTCCATCTTCAAGTTTTCCTCCTCTACCCACAAATATCATCAGGGCTGTCCCTATCCTAAAATAACCCTCCTCTGACCCTGATACTCAAGCAGGCTACTACTTAATCTCTTTTGCGTTCATCACAAAACTTCTCAAGGAATACAAATTCTGCTTTCACTTCTTGCTCTTGCATTCCCTTCGTAACCCTTTGTAATATGGCTTCCGCCTCTATCCCTCTATGAAACCACCTTCTGTAAGGTCACCAGGTGTTTCACATCCAACAAATCTAATAAGTTTTTCTCAGTCCTCATTCTCCTTGTCGTCTCTGGAAATTTCACTTCTTGGAACTTTCTCCTCCTATTGCCTCTGTAATGCCACATGCTGGTTTTTAAAAAATCTTTCTGAGAACTTCTCTTCTACCACCTTCACTAGCTGCTTTTTCTTCCTCCGTCTGCTCCACAATGAAGATGTTCTCTACATTCTTTGTCTCAGGTGACTCCTCATCCATTGACATTGCTTTGCACATGAATTCCTTCAGTCTCTTTTCCCTTCATCTCAAAATCTCTCTCCTGAGAATTTCCAAACCTAGCAATTTCCCATTGTTGCTAGGATTTTCTTAGATAATCAACCAGGATTTCAAACTCAGCATATTTAAAAGTAAGCTCATTAATTTAAACTCTCCGGACTCTGATGGTCTTTATTTTGTTTTTATTAATGACCCCATTACTAATGAGTCATCCTTCAAAACTCACAAGTAATTTTTTATTCTTGTTCACTTCTCATGCTCCATGCCTAATAAATTATTGAATATTGAAGATTCTGTAGGCTTTGTGATAGAGAGGGTGGGAAGAACATCTATTTTGGAATCAGGTGTTTTGGGTTCAGACTATGGTTATGTTACTACCCTTTTGGCCTTGAGAAAATGACTTAAGTTCATAGAATCTTGGTTTCCTTATCTATAAAATGGGGGAAAGAAAATACCCTACATGGCCAATTGAGAGGATTGGATGAAAGCTGCACATTTTATACTTATTTCTCAATAAATAGTAATTCCATTCTTTTCCTTGACCCTGGTCATGTCTCTCTTACCTGTTTTTCTTTTAGTGGAGTAATATTAATCAGGTACTTCATGTAGTTCCTGACATGTAGATATTCATCAGATGTTGTTTTTTCTCCTTCCTTCCTTTTGTTATTGCCTCTTCAATTCAGACCTGTATTGCTTCTTCTCTGGACAGTTGATATGGCTCCTACATGGCCCTGGCTCCTACCCTGGACATTTGGGTTCACCCTGCACGCTGCTGGCTGGCTCACCTTCCTGAGGAATTCTCTCACTAGGCCACAGCCCTGCTCAGAAGGCATCATGGTTTCATTATATTCCAGATAATGAAGTAGGAAAACATGCAGTCTAAGTTATCTTCAGAGACTTATGTGTCACAATTTTCCTACAAATGGCCTGCATTTTGGCCAAGTGGTACCACTCTCTTCCTTGGACACATGATTAATTTTCTATTCTGTTGACTTTTCTCCTGGGTCTGCATGATACCTAAATCATCTGTCTGCCAAATTCATTTCTACCACGATGCTTTCCCTGATCACCCAAACACTTGAAACTTCTCTCTCCTTTGACCCCACAAAGACTTTGCACTTATCATCCTCACATTATTCCCCATTTTAGTGGTTATTTATTTACGGTTCACATTTACTCATCCTCCTTCTGTGAGATAGTAGCTTTTTGAGACCGTGTCTAATTAATATAGCTATTTTTTTTGAAGTAGCTAGTGTAGTAGGCCCTCAATATCTTTTGGCTTAATTAAAGTAAAACTTTGATGTACAGACCCATTTGTGAACGTGAATGCCTTATACACAACAGAACCACTGTTTATGAGAGGCGAAAGAGGAAAGAGGAATAATAATGAGAAGAAGAAAAAAGAAAGGCAATCATTTGGGGAATGAGATAATTGTTTTCTGATTGGGTCAAAAAAATAGGAAATGAAAAGAAGTATGAATTCTGAGAAAATTAGCAATAACTAGGATTGTGCTGACAGCATGAGGGAGTTTTGAAAGCAGTCTCCATTCTAATCCCATTGTATAATAATTAATATTCCAAGACAGAAGATATGCTGGCACACTGTCCTGTATTGGAAAATAGAGGAGATGCCCTGGCAAGAATGAGATGTGGTAAAGAGGAAATGACAGTGACTGAAAAGGAGCTCTAAGTCTCCCAAATCCTGGCATGTTTTAGGCAGCCTGAAAAAGGAGGTCCTGGTATTCCTCTTGTCACTATATAATGTCACTTTAACACAAGCAGAGCTAAAGTAGCCTACGTACGTGAAAGGGTCTCAGGTTCTGGGACTGTAAGTGCTACATAATGGTGCTCAGTAAAAGCCTGTTATTGATGGGCTGCAGTTTGTGACAGAACTGCTCAGAGTCTTCTCTAGCTGACAGAACTTCTCTAGCGTGAGATCCAGGAGGAAGGTAAGCACCTCAGAAGATGCCTAGGTTTGCCGATCACTCAGTCCCATCGAGACAAGTAGGCTTGCCCTGGTTGAAATATGAGATTAATCATATCTTACCCTTTCAGAAGCCATTTGTTTCACAACCTTAAAGCAGATGTATTCCCAGCAGGTCTTTGAACAGCCAAATTAAGTATGATTTTAAAAACTCCTTTAAGATGAAATAGAGAGGTTTATCCCTGACCAGGCCTTCTAGTTAAGACAGCTTACGTCTATGTGGTTGAAAAAGTTCCATTTCATCGTGAATTTGTAGAAAAAGAGGAGTATTTAAAACGCATTTTAATGCATAATATAGAATGTTAATTATTCCATTAAACACATTTTGAAAATCAGGGGAAAGCACTGAGTGAGTGTGCTTTTGATGAATTTTGGGGAAATTGCTTAGGCACTTTGGGTTTGGGATGGCTCAGGCCATGATGGTCAGCCTCCTACAGATTTGTGTGTCTTAGATTTGAACATATGCCAGTGACTCATGGAAAATTTATTTACCCACCAACTTACCATCAAGTATACTATCATAAATATATCAAGCAAAGACCAAGAAAATGGCCAAATTATTAATGCTGATGTTTTAATTCAAATGCAAGGTGCAGAAGAGTCTAATTAACTTCATTCTCCTAAACAATTGTTTACACTTTTTGAGCCATAAAAATGAATTGTTTGACATGATGCTTTTTTGCTTGCCTTCCTCTGTTTCACTCTAGTTTCTACTAGTATATGGGCTTTGTTTTGTAAAGGGTTCAACGATTGCCTTTGAGGGAAACTTGATTGTTCTTTTCATTGAATTCTAGTGTTCTTCTTTAAAATTTGCACGATTGGTTTTTAAAGAATTCTGCTAGCATTGTGGTCTCAGAATGATTATTCCAGGGTTTCTTGAATGGAGGTCACAAAACTTAAATCTCCAAAATACTAAGGAAAATACTTTAAATGAGCATGTGAGAACAGTGCCTGATTGCCTTCTGTTGATTTACTGCTTGTTTGACAGGATATTGCAATCATGCTTTCTACTACTAGGTTCATGTGGGAAAACTTAGGAACCGCTCCATAACTGTCACATCTGTGGACAATTTCAGGTTTTTCTGAATTTCCCTCATTGTGTTCTGTATTTTCACTGGTTTCAAGTTTACTCATCAAACTTCCTGTTTTTAACCACTGATCCATGCTCCCAGTTAAAAACACAATTTAAGACTATTCACTTGAGAAAGTTAAATGTAGTATAACTACAACACAGAAAAACCTCAGATTTATTTTGGGTTTATTTTGTGTCATGGGAGAATTCACTGTGTTTAGAGGAAGAAGTAAATATTGATATGTATTTGTAAAAAAAAAGTATTTTAATCTTATAATTGCAGTGGTAATTTAGCTGATCTATGAGAGAGAGAGAGAGAGAGAGAGAGAGAGAGAGAGAATGTGTGTGTGTGTGTAATGAGAAAGACTCCTTTAAAGAAAAAAATATGCTATATATGTATATATATATATCTCAACTTTATACACTGGATTTGCCCAGAGATTATGTAACCTGAAGACTACGTTATTCTTCCCACCAGATAGTGACACTAACCTAAGCTGTTCTCATGTTATATATGTTTTCAGCTTTCCTTACTATAGAAGCCATGTTTGTACTATATGATGTACAAACTTTGATCGGAGCAGAGGTGCTAACTTGACAAGAGTGAACCAATCAAATATTCTTTTCTGTAATTAGGGAATTGGGACTAAAACTTTCTAGTTTAGTCCAGTTCTGTTTTGTTGTAGTCAAAATTCTAAGATGACCCCAATCTTCCTTTGGGAGGATGCAATGCTAACCTGTATCTACTTTGAAAAAGAAGACTGGCCGATAATACCCAGTAATACCCTCTGACATATGATGAACAATCTTTTCCTTTGCAAAATGAGCATAGACCACTATGTATTTTGAGTTGTTATATGTATTTTTTATGCTTTTATGACTCTTCTCTCAGACATTTAGCTGTTATTTCTTTTCGCAATTTTGGTGCCCAAATAAGAAAACAGTCACGATTCTACCCAGTCCTGCTGTTTCTCTGTCCATATTGTCTATACTAGCCCTTCTGAACTTTTCAGTTGTACTACAAATATATCTGATCACTGAGAACATACTATTTTCCCAACATATCTTGGGAGAGATGTAGCCTTTTTCTTTATAGTTCAGCGGTGATAATGTTAGAATCTTCCAAAAGGAACTTCGGCAAAAACCAAGGGTGGAGTGTGGTGGCAATGAAGGGATGGGATAGTGGGGAAGCATAGAAATCAATGAATTCACATAGTATAGAGTTCTGATCTGTCCCTTATGTCCAGCCAAAATCCAGTGTGTGTTGGATGCCTTTGGAGGAGGTAGTTCCTGATCCTTGGATTAGTTTTAAGCCTCTTTGTATTGTGTACATATAGTTGAATGAGTACAAAATTAAAAAAGAAAACACCAAAAACACAAGATACAGAAGAAAAAAACCAGATAATTGAAACTTCATCAAATTAAAAACTTTTGTGCTTCCAATGAAACCATCATGAAAATAATAGGACAGCCAATGAAATGGGAGAAAACACTTGCAAATCATATCTCTGATAAGGATTTTGTATCTAATATATAAAAATACTTTTACAAGAAACAATGAGACAATCCAACTGAAAATGAATTGAATAGACATTTTTTCCAAATGACATACAAATGGTCAATAAGTACATGAAAAGACTCAATATTATTAGTCATAGGGAAATGAAAATCAAAACCACTTTGAGATACTACTTCTTATCCACTAGGATGGCTAAATAGAATTTTAAAAAGACAACAGCCAGACAAGTATGTGTGTGCATGTACATATGTGTGTATTTTTTGTTGGACTGCTGTTTCTTTGTAATACTGTGCATAGATTGGGTCACATGCAACATTAGTTATATTTGGGTTTCACTGTCATAGCATTTTACACTTTACTATGACTTGTACCATGTGTGATTTGCCTCATTTGATCCTTGCAATTATATAAAGTTGGCAGAGCAGTTCATTTTATTTTTTGAAGATAAAGAAGCTCAGGATTAGAGACGTGAAGAGACTTCCCAAAGTCATCCTATGAATGGTTAAACTGGGACTTAAATTCAGGTACTCTTTACAAGATTCTATGCCACTCTCAAATAATACTGCCTTACATTTTATTGCAATGCTTAGATAACTTTAAAATAGTGAATTCATCTATATTGCTTCATTTAAATTTCACAACCACCCAATGAGGTGAGTCTATTTATTTTCGAGTTGATGAACGTGATACTAAGGATGATCAGAAGTTTTATTTCAAGCTCTGCCACTCACTTATCTTGAACAAATTATTTAACTTCTCTAATTCTAAGCTTTGTTATGCATCAGTTCAAGGCTCCTATTAGATGATCTCGAAGGTCCTTTCTAGGCCTAGGCCTGCTATTCAATGATTCTATCATTTAGTATGTCCCTCCACTAGCAGCTTCGAGATGTTTTCCCAGCCATGGTGAATGAGTTTCTGTTGGATGATCTGTACTTGCTTACTGAGTTATTTCTTAACCCTAGTACATATTCTTGCAAAGACAGGTCAAGGTCAGGGGAGCAGGCTTTAGCTGTGGAACAGAGCCTAAATAGCTGAACAATATGGGGATTAAATTTATTGATTTCATTTACTTGGGCTCTGAATTAATTAAACTATTCATAATAATTTCATCTAATTGAACAACAGAATTCCTAACACAGTTTACCTTTTCTGGTAAATGCTATGTCTAGCATTTTTGATAACCAAGAGTTTCTTCTGTACCAGCACTTTGCAACCTGAATGTGAAAAAAAAAAAATACCCTTAATTTCTACCTCAGCAGGAAGAATGCATCTGAAGAGATTCTTCTCTTATTTCCCATTTACTTTACATATGATATATCATTTGTTTTCATTTTTTCACAACGATGATGGATTTTAAGACATGTTGAAAAACACTTCTCATATTTTCATTTTCTTGGCACGTGATAATAAAGTAGTGAGCTAGATATTTTCAAAATACATATAGCTCAAGAATTCTGTGACCTTTCCTTCATTGATAATGCAAAGGTAAATTTCAGCTCTTTCTGGGATATTGGTTTGGGAGAATTAGTGGGTGTGAATGTTGCCTAACAGTTTTTAAGTTATCTGCATAATCTTTTGATAACAATCAACTGAGTTTCAGATTCTGTCAATATTTCCTCTACAACCCAAGAACCAGTGATCTTATGAAACAGTTATATAGCACTTAAAAAATAACTCAATTTCTCTCTGCTTTTTTTCTCTTTCTCTTATTGAAACAGTCTATAAATACACTGATATTGCTTTCTGTTCATTGACCATGTGGAAAATGATATCCTCCCCTTTTCTGAAGAATCGCATAAGTTCCTTGAAAGAAGAGGGCTCTCAGTGGTGGGCTGAGTTAAACTCAGAAAGTCAAAATGTATGGGAAAATCTTGAGAGGTAGGAGAGTCAACTTCAGGATTACTTATTTTCAGCCATCTTCCTTTTGATGTCTCTATAAAGGCCGTCAAGATTCAAGAGTAGTGGTTCTCCAAGACCCCAAAGCCAAAGCAATATTAAGAAGGGAGAACAAAGTTGGAGGTAGCACACTACCTGATATCAAACTATACTATAAGGCTACAGTAATCAAAACAGCATGATACTATGGGTAATAGACTTATTGGGTTATCACTTTGTGAGGTATATAAATGTCTAATCACTATGTATACCTGAAACTACTACTACTACTACTACTACTACTACTACTATTACTACTACTAATAATAGAAAAAGCCCACCAGAAACAGACCCATAGATATAGAGACCCATAGATATGATGGTTGCCAAACAAGAGAGGAGTGGGGAATGGGGGAATAAGTTCTGTTTTGGACCATAAATAAGTAGGAAATAAAATGAAACCAGTGTTCTTAAAAAAATAAAAACAGCATGGTACTGGCAGAAACAGACACAAAGGTATAGACACATAGATCAGTGGGACAGAATAGAGAACCCAGAAATAAATCCACACATATATGGTCATTTAGACACGACCTGATAATTAGTGATGTTGAGCATCTTTTCATATGTCTATTGGCCATCTGTGTATCCTCTTTGGAGAACTGTCTATTCAGGTCCTTTGCCAATTTTTCAATTGGATTATTTATTTTCTACGGTGTTAAGTTGTATGAGTCCATGACATAGCAGGCAAGAATATACAGTGGGGTAAATACAGTCTCTTCAATAAATGGTGTTGGGAAAACTGAATAGACATAGGCAAAAGAATGAAACTGGATCACTTTCTTACACCATATACAAAAATAAACTCAAAATGGATTAAAGACCTAAATATAAGACTACAAACTATAAAACTCCTAGAAGAAAACATACGCAGTAAACTCTCTTACATTCACTCAGTAACATATTTTGGGGTATGTCTCCCTGGGCAAGGGAAACAAGAGAAAAAATAAACAAATTGAATGACATCAAATTAAACGGTTTTTGCACAGTGAAGGAAAACATCATAACACAAAACAAACCAAAACAGAAAACAACCTACTGAATAGAAGATATTCTCCAATGGTAAATCCAATAAGGGTTTTATGCCCAAAATTTATAAAGAACTCATACAACTTAGCACCGTAAAAAACAATCCAATTAAAAAATGGGCAAAGGACCTGAATAGACATTTCTCTAAAGAGGACGTACAGATGGCCAATAGACATATGAAAAGATGCTCAACATCACTAATCATCAGGGAAATGCAAATTAAAACCACAATGAGATATGACCTCACACCTGTCAGAATGGCTATCATCAATAAATCAAAAAACAACAAGTGTTGGCGGGATGTGGAGAAAAGGGAACCCTCATGAACTGTTGTTGGGATTGTAAATTGGTACAGCCACTATGGAAAATGGTATGGAGGTTCCGCACAAAATTAAAAATAGAACTACCATATGACTCAGCAATTCTACTTTTGAGTATTTATCCAAAGACATCCAAAACGCCAATTTGAAAAGACATATGTACCCCTGTGTTCATTGCAGCATTATTTACAATAGCCAAGATA
Organism: Rhinolophus sinicus; assembly: GCF_057876585.1. Lineage (NCBI taxonomy): Eukaryota > Metazoa > Chordata > Mammalia > Chiroptera > Rhinolophidae > Rhinolophus > Rhinolophus sinicus. The sequence continues at coordinate 78,720,191 of NC_142517.1, read as the reverse complement.
TGGAGGTAGTGTAAGTATCCATCTATAGAGGATTTGATAAAGAGGAGGTGGTGCATATATACAATGGAATATTACTCAGCCATAAAATGAATGAAATCTTACCATTTGCATCAACATGGATGGACCTACAGGGTTATACTAAGTGAAATAAGTCAAACAGAGAAAGACACATGTCATATGATTTCACTTATATGTGCAATCTAAAAAACAAAATAAATGAACAAACAAAACAGAAACAAATTCATAGATACAGAGAACAAACTAATGGTTCCCAGACTGGAGGGGTATTATGGCAATGAGTGAAAAAGGGGAAAGGATTAAGATGTACAACTTACCAGCTCTAAAAACAGTCAAGGGGATGTAAAGTACAGCATAAAGAATATAGTGAATAATGTAATGTGTCAGATGAGTTAACTAGACTTATTGGGATGATCACTTTTATGTTATATAAATGTCTAATCACTGTAGTACACCTGATACTAATACAATATTGAATGTCAACTGTAATTGAAAAATAAAAAAAAATATTAAAAAAGTAGTTTTCTCACCAAATGATAGTTAAGTGATAAAGTCCATCAGGAGACTGAAGCTTTCTTTGGAAAGTATGAAGAACTAGTCCAATGCATCATGCTATATTTCCAACCCAGTCTTGTAGAGCCAGGAGCTAACTTCAGTTCTTACAGAGGCAATGGCTGTTTCTGAGATGTGTTTACAGATCAGCTGATTTTATTTGATGAACGACTTAAAACCTATTTCATCACATTATGTTATGAAATATTTAATCCAGTTAGTCAGACCTCATTTATTTTATTTCATGAAATGTACAAATATCTCTATCCTAATGATACTGAAACAAAATTTCAAAACCGATAATAAAAACTGCATTTAAATGTGTGAAGAGGCACATAGTTTTTCAAATCTTTTAGAGGGATTGTGAGCTAAAAAGTTTGAAACCATGATACAAGAATATGCTGCACTAGGACAATTGAAACCATTGTTTCACAATATCACAGGGCTTTAGGATATTTTATAACCTAGGCTTTCCTTTCTTTTTTCTTTTTTTTGAAAAATTTTGAAAAAGTTTATTTAAGCCCAAACTGATGACAATTGACAGAAAGCAAGATCTCAAATGCTCCCAATGACACCTTTGTAGTTTCCTTTTCACATTTAGAATTGTGGAGGGACTTTAAGGAAGATTACCCGAAAATGGGAGAAAACAAGGGGGTATTGAATTACAGGATAATTAACAAGATTATGTGGTCTCTTGAGATTGGTTGCTTCTGAGAAGTCTAATAAAAGGCGACTGCTCTGGCATTTCAAAGCTGTGTTAACCTACATGCACAAGAACAATGGACAGGACTTGCTTAAGGCAATGATAAATTTTTTACTAAAGACGATAAATGCCAGGGGTGTGACTATCCAGCATGAAGTGCCCAGTTAGGAATTTATGATCAGTTCACCCTGTGAGGTTACTTTCCATCACTGGACTTGTCAGTGTTATCACAGATCCGCTTTTTTTGTCCAAAACATACACATATGTATTAGAGCAATGACGAAAGTGCAGTGAATCAGAATCTAGAAGGGGACTTTTTCAAATTCCATATTAGTGCAGTTCCCACTTCACTCTTACAACTACTCTCATCCTACAATGGAAAGAAATGCACTGGGCCAGAAAACATGGTACAAATCCGGCTGTGGAACCTCATTATCACACTGTCCACAGGTTCCCAGATGATTATGAAGGAGTTCAGGACATGCCATCCTAAAGTATGCTGCTTTGATATATTGATTATTTTGAGCTGTAGGTACTTGAAAAACAGCAAATGCAGAGAGGCTTTCTCTAAACTCCCCTTATCTACCTAAAGACAGATCTTTCAAAAGGAATTCAATTGTCATGAATTCCCTCCCTGCCAGTTTCAGCAACCAGGGAGGATTAATTCTTATCACAACGGGGGATACTAGAAGTGACTACCAGATAAACTTTATCATAGACTGTCATATTTCCCATCTATTCTAAGGGCCATTCAACTTAAAAAAAAATCATTACTCTCTCCTAAATTGCCTATATCCCCTGATCCCTTCGCCTTTATTAAGACAGTCGATAGGTTCCTAAATCTCACCCTTTATTGGGTATTTACTTTTGTTCTCCTGTGATGCCCCTGCATACATAATATTGAAAATTAATAAGTTTGTATCTTTTTGTTAGTCTGTTGGTTGTGTCAGTTTATTTCATAGACTCAGCTATCGAACCTGGAAGAATAGAGGAAAAGTTTTTCTCCCCCTTCAATTAAAAATGAGGCTACTTATGGAATTCTTTACATACGTCAACACTAAACTCATGGATCTTACTTAATACGGACCAACTCTAAACATAACTGTTCACTACTGAATAGGACTGTGTATAGTTAACCTAAAAATAAAAGGCCTTTCAAAGTAGTGTTCCTGAATAGCTGTTCTTACTGATCTTAAATGCTTGTTGCCTCTTACTTTGCAAGGCCTTTTATTTATAGGTTAACATATCTGGCATAGTCAAACAGGATCTGAAGTGGCCTCACCTTTATGGTCTAGCATCCCTTGGAACTGGGTATGGTCCCTACAGAGTCTCATCTGTGCTCACCTCTTCCATGGACAGCTGTCTCCTTGGGTGTGAAATCCTCTTAAATCAGACTTATGGTAACTTAAGCTTTTTTTTTTTTTTTTTTTAAATTTATTTTATTTTATTTTATTGGGAAAGGGAAACAGGACTTTATTGGGGAACAGTGTGTACTTCCAGGACTTTTTTCCAAGTCAAGTTGTTGTCCTTTCAATCTTAGTTGTGGAGGGCGCAGCTCAGCTCCAGGTCCAGTTGCCGTTTTCTAGTTGCAGGGAGCACAGCCAACCATCCCTTGCGGGAGTCAAATGGCAACCTTGTGGTTGAGAGGATGCACTCCAACCAACTGAGCCATCCGGGAGCTCAGCGGCAGCTCAGCTCAAGGTGCCGTGTTCAATCTTAGTTGCAGGGGGCAGAGCCCACCATCCCTTGGGGACTCGAGGAGTCGAACCAGCAACCTTGTGGTTGAGAGCCCGCTGGCCCATGTGGGAATCAAACTGGCAGCCTTAGGAGTTAGGAGCATGGAGCTCCAACAGCCTGAGCCACCGGGCCGGCCCAACCTAAGCTTTTTAATGATGGTTTTCTTGGATCTCTTTCATAGACCATATTTCACTGAAGGCTGAACATCGTTCTTCAAATTGACAATATCTTCAAATATACTATTACTATTTCTGTTTGGTATTTACTGATTACTTGAGTATGTGAATATATGAAGCATTCTGCTAAGCACTTTCCACATATAATCCTATGTAATAGCACCATGATCTTTTTTTCTCCATCTTTATTGAGATATAATTGACAAATAAAAATTGTGTCTATTTAAGGTGTATGACTTGATGTTTTGGTATACATATACAATGTGAAATAATTGCCACAATCAAGCTAATTAACACATCTAGCACCTCATATGAGTATAGTTACCATTTCCTTTCTCCCTCTGTCCAGATTATTCTTTATTTCTCTCTCTCTCTCTCTCTCTCTCTCTCTCTCTCTCTCTCTCTCTCTCCCCTCCCCCCCGCCGTCTCTTTAATTCTCACTCTGTTTTGTGGTGAGAATACTTAAGATCTACCTTCTTAGCAAATTTTGAGTACAAAATGCAGTGTTGGTAATTATGTTCACTTTGCTGTACATTAGGGCTTCAGAATGTGTTTATCTTGCATCACTGAAACTTTGTACTCTTCGGCCAACATCTTCCCATTTCTTCCTTCCCTGAGCCCCCAGCAACCACCATTCTACTCTCTATTTCTATGAATGTGACTATTTTAGATCCTGCATATATGTGAGATCAAGCAGTATTTGTTTTCTATGTCTGTCTCATTTCACTTAGCATAATGTCCTCAGGTTAATCCATGTTGTCATAAATGTCAGGATTTCATCATTTTTTTAAGGTCAAATAATATTTTATTGTGTATCTATACACCACTTTTTCTTTATCCATTCATTCATCAATGGACACTTAGATTAATTCCATATCTTGACTATTGTGAATAATGATGTAATGAATAGAAGAGTGCAGATTTTTGATTTTCTATAATCATTTCCTTTGGATATATACCTGGAAGTGGGATTGCTGGATCATAAATAATTCTAGTTTTATTTTTAATTATTTTTTCTTTTTTAAAAAACATTTTTATTAAAATATGCTAACATACAATATTATACTAGTTCCAGATATACATCATAGTTATTAAATAGTACCCACTTGGCACTATACGTAGTTATTACCATGTTATTGATTTTATTCCCTATGGTAAAGAAGTGATCACCATGAGTCCAGCAACTCTCTGACACTTACTACACTATCGCAATATTATTGACTATATCTCCTATGCTGTATAGTACTTGTTTTATACATGGAAATTTGAACCTCTTATTCCCCTTTATCTTTTTCCTTTTTTAATTTTTCAATTACAATTGACATTCAATGTTATTTTATATTAATTTCAGGTGTAGAGCATAGTGGTTAAACATTTATATAATTTACAAAGTGATCCCCCTGACTAGTACCTACCTGGCACTATATATAGTTATTACCATATTATTGATTATATTATATTCCCATGACTATTTTATAATTACCAATTTATATATCTTAATCCCTTCACCTTTTTCATCCTGCCCCCAAACTCCCAGCCATCACCCCAAGAGATCTAGTACCCATGTGACACTATACATAGTTATTACAGTATTATTGACTATATTTCTTATGTTATACCTTACACCCCCATAACTACTATGTAACAACCAATTTGTACTTCTTAATCACTTTCCCTTTTTCACCGGTCCTCAACCCCCTTCATATCTGGTGACCATCAAAATGTTCTCTGTATCTATAAGTTTGTTTCTGTTTCATTTGTTTATTCTGTTCTTTCGATTCCACTTATAAGTGAAATCATATGACATTTGTCTTTTGCTGTCTAATTTACTACATTGAGCACAATACCCTCTACGTCCATCCATGTTGCAGCAGATGGCAAGATTTCATTCATTTTTGTGGCTTAGTAATATTCCATTCTATACATGTATCATTGCTTTTTTATCTATTCATCCATTCAGGGACACCCAGTTTGCTTTCATTTCTTGGCTGTTCTAAATAATGCTGCAATAAACATATGGATGAACACATCCCCTTGAAATAGCATTTTGGGTTTCTTTGGATAAATACCCAGAAGTGGGATTACTGGGTCCTTCTTTGTCTCTTGTTATAGTCTTTGTTTTAAAGTCTAGTTTGTCTGGTATAAGTATTGCTACCACAGATTTTTTGTTTGTTTGTTTCCATTTTAATGAAATATTTTTTTTTAAGTTATTTATTTATATTTTTATTGGGAACAGGACTTTATTGGGGAACACTGTGTACTTCCAGGCCTTTTTTTTTTTTTTTCCCAAGTCAAGTTGTTGTTCTTTCAATCTCAGTTATGGAGGGTGCTGTTCAGCTTCAAGTTGTTGTTCTTTCAGTTTTAGTTGTGGAGGGCACAGCTCAGCTCCAGGTCCAGTTGCCCATTGCTAGCTGCAGGGGGCACAGCCCACCATCCCTTACGGGAGTTGAACTGGCAACCTTGTGGTTGAGAGGATGCGCTCCAACCAACTGAGCCATCCGGGAGTTGAGCGACAGCTCAGCTCAAGGTGCCGTGTTCAATTTTAGTTGCAGGGGGCGTTGCCCACCATCCCTTGCGGGAGTCGAGGAATTGAACTGGCAACCTTGTGGTTGAGAGCCTGCGCTCCAACCAACTGAGCCATCCGGGGGGCAGCTCCGCTCAAAGTTCCGTGTTCAACCTTAGTTGCAGGGGCAGAGCCCACCATCCCTTGCGGGACTCGAGGAGTTGAACTGGCAACCTTGTGGTTGAGAGCCCACTGGCCCATGTGGGAATCGAACCGGCAGCCTTCGGAGTCAGGAGCATGGAGCTCTAACCGCCTGAGATACCGGACGGCCCAATGAAATATGTTTTTCTATCCCTTTACTTTCAGTCTGTGTGTCTTTCAAAGTGAGTCTCTTGTAGGCAGCATACATAAGCATCTTGTTTTCTTATCCATTCAGCTACCCTATGTTTTTGATTGGAACATTTAATTCAATTACATTGAAAGCAATTTTTGATAAATATGTAGTTATTGCCATTTTTTATTCATATTTTTGATCTTTTCTTTTTTTCATCTTAAAGAAGTCCCTCCAACATTCCTTGTAATACTGGTGTGGTGGTGATAAATTCCTTTAGCTTTTTCTTGTCTGGGAAGCTCTTTATCTGTCTTTAGATTTTTAAATGATAGCCTTACTGGGTAGAGTAGTCTTGGTTGTAGATCCTTACTTTTCATCACTTTGAATATTTTCTGCCAGTTCCTTCTGGCCTGCAAAATTTCTGTTAAGAAATCAGCTGACAATCTTATGAAAGCTCCCTTACAAATTGCTAATTACCTTTCTCTTTCCTCTAGGATTCTCTCTTTGTCTTTAACCTTTTCTATTTTAATTATAATGTGTCTTGGTGTGGGCCTCTTTGGGTTCAGCTTTTTTTGGACTCTGTGCTTTCTGAGCTTGTATGCTAAGTTCCTTCATCAGATTGGGAAAGTTTTCAGTCATTATTTCTTAAAATAGATTCTCAATCCCTTGCTTTGTCTCTTCTTCTTCTGGTACCCCTATGATGTGAATGTTGTTATGCTTGATGTTGTCCCAGAGATCTTTTAAACTATCCTCATTTTTTTTTCCTTTTTTCTTTTTGCTGTTCAGATTGAGTATTTTCTGTTGTCTTATCTTCCAAATCACTGATTTTATCCTCAGCTTCATTTAGTCTGCTGGTGATTCCTTCTAGTGCATTCCTCATTTCAGTTATTGTATTCACGTCTGAGTGGTTCTTTTTGTATGGTTTCTATGTCTCTTTTCATGCTTGCTATCTCTTTGTTGAAATTTTCACTGAGTTCCTTGAGCATCCTTATAACCATTGTTTTGAACTCTTGTCTCTTGTAGGTTGCTTGGCTCCATTTTGTTTAGTTTTTTTTTTTTTCTGGAGTTTTCTCCTGTTCTTTCATTTGGGACCCATTTCTTTGTTTCCTCATTTTGGCTGCCTCTCTGTGTTTGTTTCTATGTATTAGGTAGGACTGCTATGTCTCCCAGTCTTGCAGGGTGGCCTCATGTAGTAGGATCCAATGGGGTCAGTGGAACAGTCTCCCTGGTCACTTGAGCTGGGTGCTCCAGGAGTGCCCTTTTGTGGGTTGTGTGTGCCCTCCTGTTATTGTTGAGCCTTGATTGCTGTTGGCATATCAGTGGGTGGGTTTGACTGTCAGGCTAAGTGGCTGTGAGGTTTGGCCATGTTCACAGCTTATGGGCTTACCCCATGGAGTGGGATTTACCCCAGAGGCTCTTGTGTGTATTGAGACTGCCCTTTGTTTGTGCCATTTGTGAGGCTAATTGGGCAATGCTCTGCTGTGGTCTGAAGCCAACCTCCAAATATGTTGGTTCTTGGGAGGGGCTCCAATGCAGGCCCCGTCAGCCACTGCCTGTGGCTTGACCAGGCACTATCTGGTAGGAGCTACATCGTGATCCATGGTTGGTCACTGCCTTTGCTGTACCTGGAGACATGTGGGAAAGGTCACGTTGTGAACCAAGGATGGCTTCCTCCAGTACTGTGTCTGGGGTGCTTCGCAAAAAGCCAGGGCACTCTGAGGCCTGCTACCACCTGTTGGCTCCTGTAAGGTTTAGCCACTGATAAAGCCTGTGGTATAGGAGTGGGTGAGGCAGGGTCTCAGTGAGTCAGCAGGGTGGAGCAGCAGAGTTCAACAGGCCAATCAGTCCAGATTTGGCCTGTGGAGGTGGGCCTGCTGGCTTCACAGGAGAAGGACCCCACACAGGGAAAATGGAGACTGTGCCTCCAGTACTCACCTCAAAGTCACACAACTCAGCTTTTCTTCATATGTCTCCAAAGCTTCTAGAGCCACTGACCCTCCACCGGAGCCCAGGGTGAGTGCCTATGTGGGCCTTTTAAGCAGATGTCTTTATTTCCTGCAGCCTTCCATCCCACCTGGATGGTCAGAATCCCCCTTTTTTCACAACCAGAAGTTGTGGGGGCTCCTCTTCCCGGCATCAGTACTCCGGGGTGGGGAGCCTAGTGTGGGAGCCTGGGGTCCCTCCTTCCTTCTTGGGGAACCTCTGTGGTTGAGATAGCTCTCCTGATTTTCAACTGCCTCATGTGGGACCAGCCTGTTTCACGTTTGTGCCCTTCCTACCAGTCTTGATGTGGCTTCTTTATACCCTTAGTAATAAAACTTCTGTTCAGCTAGACTTCTTGGAGTCTCCAGGTTGATTGTTCTATAATTTAATTGTAATTTGGGTGTGTTCATGGGAGACGGCAAGGACAGTGTTTATCTACTTCACCATCTTGGATCTCTTCCTATACAGGTATCTACATTTTGTTTTACATAGATCCAAATATAAAATAGAGTAAGAAAAGGACAACAGTGGTGTTCCTAATAAAGTGTTATGTGTTGTGATTAGGAAGGAATTACTCTGTTTTAGTTGGGGTAGTCAGACCAGATATCTGAAAACTGTGATACTAAGAGGGCATTGCAGAAGGGCTCAGTGTAACCAAGGATAAGGTCTTAGTCAGCTCAGCATTTTAAATCAGTTAATTGACTTTTTAAAAAACTCCTGACTCTCTGATATTTTGTTAAATGTTGCTGCCCAGTGTGGGTCAGTTTGAAGTCAATTGATTTTGCCAGTGAACGAGAGTCAGCTAACATTTATGTGGCGCCACACTCCCATTTTATTCCTTTCATACTCCACATGATCAAGTGACCATCTCAGTAACTTAAATTTTCAAAGTTTGCCAAAATGTTTCCACTGGTTCCTTTTAACTCTGTATGGGATAAATCATGAGAAAACTTAACAGGGACTTAAGTGTGTCCACTTATGTTGGTGAATCATCTCCTTCTAGTCTGGACTCCCAACTTCTTCCTCCCATGTTGATTCTAATTGGTTCTCCCCTGTTAATAAGTGATTGTGTCTGAGTTATGCTGGAAGCAAAAGATCTGGTGAGGGTGGAGCATGTCATGAGTAAATTAAATGTCAGTTGAAGTGAGAACCCAAATTGGTGAATATAGACATCTAACCTATATTCCTTTAAGTGTAGATTTGAACTTATCATTGCAAGATAAGGATTAAAACATCTAAGTTGGGACCAGTTCTAAGTTAAAGCTGCATTGAGAGATGTCCCATGCCTGAACAGAGCAGGGGATTAAACAACAGTCTGTCAACTAAATAAGAATTTTTGAGCATTTCCCCCAAGTTTTGTTTCTGGGCTTCTTAACATATTTCTTAGAGTATATCTGTACCAAAAGCAGCCTAATGAGCTTGACCAAGTTGGTGGATTTGCCATTTATATTGCTTTGTGGCCACAAGTAGAAACCCCTGAATCAGTGGACCCAGGTCAGCTGTTGTGATTTGCCAAGTGAAGAAACACATCATAAATTAACAACCAACTTACCTAATTTACATGTTATTTTAGTTATTTATTTCATTTCACCTAAGCTTGTATTGAGACTATAGTTTTGGAAACCACGGCAGAAATAGAGGCAGGGGTAGGGTTGTAGAGCAGGGAGAAGAAAAACCTCTGATTGAAAATAGAGCTTCCCTTCATTGTTCAGTCCTTAACATCCTTGAGGCATGGGCTCCCATTCCTCATCATTTTATCCCAGACAATAGAACCAGCCAGGCCTGCAATGATTTATCTCAGACACAGCATTCTATTCTGACAAAAATGTCAACACTTAATAGCCATGTAGCTTCTCTTTTCTTTCCTGAAGCTATATGTCTTTATTATTGGAGCTTTATTATTGGAGTTTGGAAATTAAATAAAAAGGAACTTTCCAAAGAATTAAGTCATTTATGTTCCATGTTTTAAAAGCTTATATTTTGTCCTATTTGGCCACAGGAATGCTGTAAGGATTTCTGGATAATCAGCTCCATGGAAAATGATTTAAACTTCTTTCAGTTTCTATTAAAATAATTTACATTAAATGTTTACATTTTACTTTAAATAGATGATACTGTCAAAGGCAAAACTGTTGTGTTACTTGTGTTTAAAAGATTCAGTACCCTTTGCTAGCCAGTTTTATGGAAGGATATATTTCTGAAATGTTTTTAGATGTCTGAGGTTAATTTTTAAAAGAGAAAGTTGAACACATAATAATAGTAAAAGTTAATTTTTATTCAGCTTTTATGTACTGGATATAATTCCAAGGGCTTGACAAGCATTAACTCATTTAATGCTCATTAAACACAGTAGTTTTATATTATTACTATCCTTATCTTCTAGCTTAGGAACTCGGGCAAAGAGCAAGTAAGGAAGTTGCCTGAGGGTCCACAGCTAGAAAGTTGAAAAGCCAGTATTTATTTCTGACAGGCTGCTTCTAGAATTATGCTACACTGCCTCTAGCAAGCTGTCATTTTATAGATGATGAAATTGAGATCCAAAGAGATGAAATAACTTACCAAGATTATAAGCCTATTAAGTTGGAATTTGACTTCAAGTCCCTTGGGTCTCTTTCCAATGCTTTTGTTTTTATTTCAAGTTGACCCATAGGTTAAAGTTAAAGAAACTGGAATCACTCAGTTTGAAGAACACTAAGAGGCAGTTTGAGTTTTTTTTCTTCTTCCATAATGCCAGACAAAAAGATGAAAACGTGCAAAATGTAGGCATTTACTTCCACATTTGCAAATATAATACAAGCATGTGCTTGGCACCAGTTTTTCCCAGCCAATCTCCAATCTCCAACCTCCAATCTGCTTCCTCCTCCTCCTCATTCTTCTTTGTCTTAACATAATTTATTGAGTAGTCTATATTTTCCCGCCCTCATTCTGGGCCAGAGGCCAGAGGCCAGAGCTACTAGAGAGGTAGCATGCAGTAGAGGGAGGAGCAATGACCTGGGAACCAGATTCTAGACCCCATTTTGCCAAAGACTTTGGGCCAAGTTACTTGGCCTTTCTGAGATTCTGTTACCACATATGTATATAAAAATCAAGGAAATGGATGGGCTAAATTATACTTGAGGGCCCCTTAATCTCCTTACCCTGTTTCACCAGAGGAGATCAAGTAAGATAGACAAGGAAATAGAACAATAAGGGCAGTAGAGAACAACAGAGGACGCTGAATCCTTATAGAAAGCCTTACCGCTGAAGAGGGTGTGGGGAAGGTAGGGAGGAAATATTGTAAGGAAAGCAAAGCCACCTTATTACTTTATGTTGGTGTTTGTGCTGGTGTGGGGTGTGTTTAAGTGCTGAATGGGATTGCCTCAATTCTCACTGAAAGCAGGGCGCTGGTCATTCTGCCTTTTCTTCCCTGAATCATAGCATATCCACGGCAGATTGATCTCCAAATCAAAGGTGTAAGAGGCTCCAAATCAAGAGGCTGAAGGCAATTTCTTTTTCTTTATCCTAGAAGTCTCTGAATGCAGAACTTGGAAGCCTCTGGGCTTCTTATACAACAGCTTTCTTAATAAACCTGGGAGGGGCCTGTGAGTGGAAATAACAACATTTATTAAGTGTTTAACGGGACCTTTATTGGGTTAAATGCTTTATATGTAGAATTATTCAATTCTCTGTGAAGTAGTTATCAGCACCTCTGTTGTGTTGGCAAAGAAACTGAGGTTTAGAGAGGATATGATTTTGCCCAAGGTGACAGAGCTGGTGAGTGGCCAAGTCTGAAATTGGACCTACACCTTCTGGAACCGAGGGCCATATATATGACATGCTTTTCTCCTTGAAAGGTGACTTGAGGTGATGTGGATGGGCACTTGAGTAAAGCAAGGCATCCAATAGTGTCTCAGACTCCGAGTCTGCCTTTTCTCTAAGCTGTTGCATTTCCATGTTGTCTTCTCAAAGAACAAGGAGAACTTTGTGCCTGGGTTTAGAAAACTGCCGTAAAAAGGGGTACAGCCTACTATCTGGAGTCACTTTATAAGTGCCTTAGAATTTGGAAAAATCTAAACTTGTACCACACTAGTCTATAAGGTATACTCTAGTATTAACTTAAATATTTGATTCTTTTCTCTTGGATAGTATTCTTCATTCCTTAGGTTATATATTCTTGCAATCCAAGAATGACTTCATTGCTGTTTTTCTATAGACTCCCAATTTCCTAAAGCATTGCTGAGCATATGAAATGAGTATATACACTGTATGTTTAAAAGTTCAGTGGATCATAGAAAAGAACTTGGGAGAAAACAATTTCTTTCCTTATCTTAAAGCAGGGATAATGGATTGGATGGGTAGGAGTGCATAGCCTGGAGCCCCAGACAGCCCAGCTCACCACTCCCTGCACCCTCTTATCAACGCCACATGTACATATACCAGGCACTCCCTGGAGGTGGCCATCCAGCAAGCCTGCCACCTCCCTTTTGTCTTTTACAGAAGCCTAGAGTTACTGCAGCCAAAGCTGTACGCAGTGCATTAGGCTCCTGGAAACAGGAGGTCTTTCCAATTCCCAGTTCCAGAAGCACTCACAGTGGTCTCTTGCTCCCTCTGCATACCTATCCATCAGCCTTGGATTGCGCTGGAAGTTTGCCTTCCATGGCATTCTGGTGCAGATATCACGTTCTTTAGGCTACCCATGCGCAGTAGTGCCTGTTTCCCTCTGCACTCACTCCCTCTGCATCTCTGCCTCCAGCCTCCACTTGCCGGCATCCCACTAAGTTGTTTCTGCTTTCCCAGAGACTGTGAACTGTGCAACCCAGCGCACTTCTCCACCATCCATCATTTTCTTCAGTGAAGTACGAATCACCCTTCCAAGTTTGTCTTTCCTTGAGTATTCTCCCTCAGTCCTAGATATGTTTTAGAGTTCTCTTTCCAACTTTATAGTTACTCGCATATGGTCGCTTAAATAATTATTTATGTTACATTTTCCCTGTCATGCGGGAGACCCTGCTCGCTGCGCCATTTGTCATGCAGGGAGGCCTGCGGGGTCTCTGCTCCCCCTCCCCATACAAGAACGCAGGATATGGTGAGGCCAAAAAGGAACACCCACGGAGCCATAGGTAGGGGAGTCATACCACTTTATTCTCTCTGGCGGCACTATACTCTCACTGGAGGCTGGATACACACTGTCCGCAAACCGCCATCCACGCTTGCCAGCCCAGCCGCCATCTTCTTGCTAGCCCCATCCTTCTTCTCTTTCCTCTAGCGTAGCCACAGCAGTTATATTAGTGGCCAATGGCTCACTGGTTACAGCTGACGGCCAACTAGCCACAGCTGATGGCCATGCAATCACAGTTGGCCATTTACTACCTGAGCCAGCACCTGTCTATGTGAGGCTGAGAGCCTGGAAACTGCTTTTTGGGGTTCTGTCCCCACATTCCCTGTTTAAATTACTGTGTAGCTTTTATCTTTTGACTGAACCATACTCATACAGAGGGTTTGAAAGGACAGTAAAAGCCTAAAGAAAGGGAATGGGAACTCTTGAATTCCATTAGTACGGAATTCAAGCATTCATACCTGATTCATTGGTTATTGGTCTTTAATATCTCTCTGTCTTCCAATCAAGTAAGGTAGAAACATGTGGTTTAATACAATTTACTTGCTTCTTGCAAGATAACATACATGAAAATGTTTGGGCAATAAAAAAAACAGGCCTATTTATCTGATAACATAAAAAATAAAGGCAGGGATAATGACTGACACCTTACATTGTGATTCTGAGTTAGTATGTATAAAATGCCAAGCACAGGCATTTTTATTTCTATTGAAATAGAGGGGATTTCAATATGTTACCTAATTTCATTTTTCTTAAATAGAGTCCATGGGTATAATCCAATAAAAACAAATTCTATTTTGGTAAAAAATTATTTTCCCAATCATTAAGATTTTAGTTTCTTAAGTCAGGGTTTCTGAAACTGTAGTTTCTGTACACATTTTTTGGGACCCAGGAGAATATTTTTCTTTAAAGGGGTCGACAAATTCCCTGAGATTGAAACTGATTTAGTTTTACCCCTATTTCCAGGGTAACTTAGCCCACACTGTAATTGATGAAGGTGAATCTGTGCATATACACACGCACCTACACACGCATGCTATTATTTTTTGAACCTATTGAGAGTAAGTTGCAAACATAATGTCTCTTCACCACTAAATAATTCAGTATGTATTTCCAAAAAACAAGGAGATAATCTCATGTAAACACTGTACAATTTTTAAAATCAATAGATTTTTGTATACAATCATTTATATAATTGTGAATGCAGTACTATTATAAAAACAGACTTTATTCAAATTTCTCCAGTTGTCTTACTGATGTCATTTATAGTAAAAGAAGAAAAAAATTGTTATTGTCTGGTCTAAGACCCAATACAGAACATATGTTGCATTTAGTTGTCATGTCTCTTCTGTTTCCTTTAATTTGGAATTGCTTGTCAGTTTTCCTTTGTCTTTTATGACCTTGGCTTTTTAAAAAGTACAGGCCATTTGTTTTGTAGAATTGCCCTTAATTTGGGTTTGTTTAATTTTCTCTTCATGATTTGGTTCAGGTTATGTATTTTTTGCAGGAATACCACAGAAGTGTGCTTCCATCCTTCCTAGTACATCATATCTAGCAACAGATGTTATTTATTTATCCTGTTAATGGTGGTGGTAACTTTGATCATGTAGCAGTCTTTATATAATATTCTGTATATGATTCCTTTGTTGTTTAATGGTTGCCGATATTATTATCTTTTACTCTGTGCTTCCCTTTTCATTCTCTTAATATCTACCCTGTTTCCCAGAAAATAAGACCTAGCTGGACTTACTAGTTAGCTCTAATGAGTCTTTTGGAGCAAAAATTAATATAAGACCCGGTATGATATTATATTACATACCCAGTATTATATTATATTATATCATATCATATATCATATCATATCATATCATATCATATCATATCATATTATAAAGACCCGTCTTATATTAAGACCCTGGTCTTATATTAATTTTTGCTCCAAAAGATGCTTTAGAGCTGATTGTCCAGCTAGGTTTTATTTTCTGGGAAACACGGTATTGTGGAACAGAAGTTCTTGATTTCAAGGTTGTCAACTTAATTTTTTCTTTTAATTACTGCTTTTTGTGTCAAATTTAAGGAATCTTTCTCAATTTCCAAGGTCATAAAGATATTCTCTTCTAGAAACTTTATTTTGCCTTTCACATTTAGATTTGCAATCTACCAGGAGTTGATTTATCTGTGTGGTGTGAGGTAGGAGTCATATATTTTTCATGGATATCCATTGTCTCAACATTATTCAAAAAGAATATCCTTTCCTAATGGCTCTGCAGGGCATTTTTTGGTCACTAATCAGGTGTTCATAAGTGTCTAGGTTTGCTTCTAAACTTGGTATTCTGTTCCATTATTCTATTTGTCTACCTTTGTGCCAATATTATACTGTCTCAATAATTACATATTCAATTCTTTTAATAATTATAGGACTATTCAGATTTTTTATTTAGTCATTTGTCAGTTTTGGTAAATGTAATTTCTTAGGAATTTGTCTATAAATTAAAAATTTTGTGAAGTAGTTCATAACATTGTTTAATAATATTCTCAATAACAATATGATCTGTAATGATGAACTCCTTTTCTTCCCTGATTTTGATTGTGTATTCTCTTTTTATTTTTTGATCAGAATTTCAGGGGTTTTACAAACTTATAAAACATTTTACAAAACCAATTTCTGAGTCTGTTGATCCTTCCTATTAAAAGTTCTTTGTTTTTTGTTTTATTTTAACATTTTCTGCTCTTATCCTTGTTGTTTCTATTATTTCCTTTCTCTCACTTTCCTTGGCTTTAGTTTGCTATTCTTTTTACTTTCTTGAGATCATCATAATTTTTCATACATTCTTTTTTCTAATGTACTTTTAAGACTATAAATTTCCCTTTAAGTATAGCTTTAAGTACATCTGATAAATTTTATTGTACACATTTTCATTATTATCAGTTTAAAATATTTTCTAATTCTTATAATCTTTTTCATTGATCTATAGATTATTTAGAATTTAGAATTGATCTATAGATTATTTAGAATTTCAAGCATGTGGCATTTTTTAGTTACCCGTTAGGTATTAATTCTAGTTTACTTGAACTGTAGTCAGAGAAGATTTTCCTCTAGTAGTGCTTTTGCCTTAAAGTCTATTTTAACTCTGTATCAGATCCTGTTAATGTCCTCATATTTCCTTGGCTCTTGCCATTTCTTTGCATTTCCTATTGCAGTCACCTGTGGCTCTCTACCTGCGGGCTTTTTCTGGCAAGCTTGGGCCATGTGCCCAGCAAACAGGCCAGCAGTTCTGGGCAGCTGATGCCTCAGCAGCAGCCCTTATCTGGCTACAGATGGGAACTGGATGATAAATACCTCAGCTTTGTCGCCTATTTGTTGGGACAACTATGAGGGATAATCTACATCATCTCTCAGACTTCTTTAGTGAAATTGAGTCACAGGTGTACTCATACACAATGGGAAAGTAATCATTAATGCCCCAAGTATTGGTTTGCCTCTCTTTCATCACCCTTTATCCTTCCCAATTCTCCTACGGCAGTTTCCTGGGATTATTTCCCAAATAAACTATGCATTCTCAAATATTTGCTTTTAGGTCTGTTTCAGAGGGAATTCAACCAAAGACAGTTTTATAGTGTTTGCATGACATATCTTTTTTCTTCTCTTTATTTACAGCCATTCTATACCCTTTATTTTATTTTTAACTTTTCATTAGTTTTAGGTGTACAAAACAACATACTAGTTAGACATTTACACCCATAATCTACTACCTCTCTGACATTGTATATAGCTGTTACAATACCGTTGACAATATTCCCTAGATATGGAGTTAATATCCAAAATTTATTAAAAAACTCATACAACTCAACACCAAAAAAACAAACAGCCCAGGTAGATGAGGGTAAAAGTGATCGAATATATGGTGATGGAAGGAGAACTGACTCTGGGTGGTGAACACATAATGTGATAGATAGATGATGTATTACAGAATTGTACACCTGAAACCTATGTAACTTTACTAACAATTGTCACCCCAATAAACTTTAATTTAAAAAAATGGGCAGAGGACACAAAGAGACATTTCTCTAAAGAGGACATACAGATGGCCAATAGACATATGAAAAGATGCTGAACGTCACTAATCATTAGAGAAATGCAAATTAAAACCACAATAGATACCATCCCACTCCTGTCGGAATGGCCATCATCAATAAATCAACAAACATGTGCTGATGAGGATGTGGAGAAAAAGGAACCTTCATGCACTGTTGGTGGGATTGCAAATTGGTGCAGTCACTATGGAAAACAGTAACCTTTATTTTAGATATGTTTTAGTAAGCAGTATATAGTATTTTATTTTCTTTATTTAATATTATAGCCATTTGTTTTTAATTGGATTATTATTTTTTTAAATTAAAGTTTATTAGGGTGACAATTGTTAGTAAAGTTACATAGGTTTCAGGTGTACAAATTCTTTAGTTAACCTCAATTTGATGTAATTACTGATATATTTGGGTTTAAATTTTAATCTTTGCTTTCTAGTTCCCCTCTTGTTCTATGCTCTGTTTTCCTTTTTTTTTTTTCTTTTTGTTTTAGATTGATTTAATGTTTTTATTGTTCCATTTCCCCCTCTATTATCTTGATATTTTCATACCCTTTTACTATTTTGGTGATTAAAGGTTACCATATCCATCCTGAACTTATCAAAATCAACCTTACTCGTTGAAGCTGTGACTTATTGTTCATAGCTGATATTTACAGGTGTGGGTTTTACTCATATCAGCAGCTCATCTCAATTATTTTTTAACTTTCATTACTCTTTCCTTTTTCCTTGGGCAGAGCTGATCAACTATCTTATAGGACCTTAAATGCAGGAGGGAGTAATGGTGAGAATGGTGAAGCTGGAGATCAGGGGAGGATATCATCATGGAACCAAAGAAACTATTTTTGGTTTTTGGGGTTTTGGTGACATCACCTTTTCCTTTGCTCCAGTTATGTTTCCTTTAGACTTTCTCAGCTTCTGTTTCTTTGCCACTGAATGTACTATAACCATCCTCCCATCTCCACAATTTCTATTCTGTCTCCTGCTGTTTCCATTCTGTCTCCTGCTGTTTCTAGCTCTGTATTAGTTTACTAGGCCTGCTACGTATAGCAAAGTGTACTGCAAACCTGATGGCTTAAAACAGATTGATTTTCTCTCAGTTCTGGAGGCCAGAGTTCTGAAATCAAGGTGTCTTTATGGCTATGCTTCCTCTGAAGGCTCCGGGGAAAAATCTTTCATTGCCTCTGCCAGCTTCTGGTGGTTTCCAGCAATCCTTGGCATTTCTTGGCTTGTAGACCTATCACTCCAACCTTTGTCTCTGTATTTATACAGTGTTCTTCCCTGTGTGTCTCTGTGTCTTCATATGGTATTCTCGTCTTTGTGTGTCTATGCTCAACTTTCTCTCTTCTTTTAAGGACACCAGTCACTGGTTTAGGGCCCATCCTAATCTGGTATGATATCATCTTGACTTTATTACATTTGCAAAGAGCCTATTACCAAATAAAGTCATATTCTGAGGTTCCAGGTAGACAGGAGCTTTGGGGGAGCACTACCCAAATCAGTAAAAATTCACGTACCTTGTATAGTACAGTAAAAGTAGCACTGGCTTAGAAGTGAGAAGACCTATGGTAGGTGCTAATTCTGCCTGTATCACTAATTTTAGGAGTACAGGCTTTGGAGTTCACAAGCAGAGGTTCAAATCTCTGCTCTGTCACTTAACCTCATTGGGCCTCAGTGTCATTTGTAAACTGAGGATAACTATACCTGTGTTTTAGGTAGGACTAAATCAGATCATGCCATTTAAATACTTGGTATAGTACATTGTGGGTGTTTAACAAATGTTGCCTTTCTCCTAATGACTCCCTCTTACTTTCTCCACAGTAAAATTAAGTGGGTTTATTTTCAAGATCCTTCAAGCTTCAAGGTTCTGATAGCTCCTTTGAGCTATTTCTTTTCCTTACTCTGCCTTACCTGTATCGCTCGTCCCTTTCCTCTTTAACAACTTAGTCTCTTCAATGTTAGTTGAAGACAAGGTAGACTGTCTCCCGCCCCCCACCCCCTTTCTCCTCCTAATCTTTTTTTCCTCCCACTTTTATTCCTTGTGGTTAGGATGACATTCATCTGGTTAGCCCAGGAACAGTCCCTCTTTACGCCTATTGTAGTCGTGTAATTATTGATAATGCCACCTTTCACTTTCAAAGCATTCTGGTTTGGATGATGAATTATATGGCCACCCCACTTAGAGTGTTCTCATAGCACTTAGACCTACCTCTATCATTGCATAATTCACAGTGTGTCATGTTGTCTTTTAATTGTTTTGTGGCTCTGTCTTTTTGGCAGGATTGATTTTCCGTGTTTTCCCAAAGCTTAGCCCATATCCGGCACAGGGGAGGTGCTCAGCGATGTTTTTTGAACACGTGAATGTTCTTGAAAACTTGCTCTCTTTCATTTTGTGCATAGTAGGTGCTCAATAAATATCTTTAAATTGAGAATGACTGACCTTTATGAAAGTGAGAAATGAACCCAATAAAAACATTGCTCATCTCTCTGCTTTCCTTTCTGTGGTCATTAACTCAGAAATCTCATTTTACTTCCAGATTTGTGATTCATTTCTTCCTCTTGCCTTAGCTATTTTGATTCTTTGAAAACTGGAGTTATCCTTTTAAAGACTCCAGTGGGTGCTGTGGTGACCTGCTTTCTAGCTGCTGGATGCTTTAGGCAAGTGTGCCTCCATGATTAAAATCTCCCCACTACCGGAGCTCCGGAGGCTTTCTCTGTTCTGTTGTCTGTTTCAGAAGCACTTTATCTGCCATCTTGTTTCTTCCTTTGAGGCCACACCCTCTGTCAATTGCTTCATCCTGTGGCCATGTCTATACAAGTGAAATTAAGTGGATAATCAAATTAATGCTGGGTTTAATTCAGGCCTCAGAGTCACTTTTGCCTGACAGTTTTTCTTGTTGCTCTCAGCTCACTGCCTCAGCACCCAACCCTAATTTTGGTTTGTGGGTTGGAATCTTCTATGCCACAGGAATATCTTCTGGGCCTTGTTATTTAGTTCAAATGATGAAAAACATTTCCCTTTTTCTGGAATTATGAAACTGAATCTATCTGAATTGAGTAAATGAGTTGCTTTTCCTGCTGGTGGCTGAAAACGACCACTTATTCAGTTTTGAACAAACGACTATTGAGAACTTACTGAACATAAGTAATGATGCCAATAATTATTGCCTACAAGAGTTCTGTATTGGCCATGGAGGTGTGCTGCTCAAATCAACTTTTGTGAGAACCTCTTGCAAGGAGTCTAGTTAGCCCATGGTCTCCAGCTGCACCTTCGGATTGGCCCTTGCTTTCATTCTGCCAAGCCTTACTCTTTCTGGTTTTCTCTAGGCTAATGACTGTGTGTGTTAGGGATACTAGAGCCAGGTATTTCTACCCAACACGGGACTCCTGTAATGGAGTGTCTTTGCTTGGGATCTCCCAGCCAGCCTAGCTGAGGCTTTTTCAGCATTGCACTGCAGTCTGATCCTCCTATTGCCCAGTCCTCTTTTTTGTCTCTTTTTCTTTCCAGGTGTCAGACCTGCATCATCGTCTGGAGACTTTCTCCACTTATCCTGGCTGCCTCTTTTCTTAATTCTTCACTGGCATTTCTCCCGAGAAATCTGCATGACTAACTTTGTCTTGGCATCTGTTTCTTGGAAGAGTTGAGCTGACACAAGTTCCCAGTCCAGCAGTGTAGATAAAATGTGCACAAATAATACAGAATACTCTTCATTCCATTTATCTCCAACACTAATTGGTAGGATTGAAGTACAATAGGGACATATAGTTTTAGATTAAAAAAAATATGTCTGTTTCCCATATATGTTATTTCCTTGAGGGAAAGGACCATGACCAATATAATTCTTTGTTCAATTTTCAGAACACCTGTCATCAGTGATGAACAAAAGTAATTAAGAGGAGAAAAATAATGATAGAAGTAGCACTACTGCTAATAATAATTTGAAGCCGCTCCCTATGCCAAGCATTAGGTACTTCATATATATTTTTCTAATCTTCATACGAACTCCACAAAGAAGATATTGTTGTCATGCTCGTTTTGCAGATGAGAAAAATGAAAACAGAGAAATTAAATGTATTACTTAGTCACCCCAGAGCTAATGAATGGGTCTCTGATGCCCTTGAGTTTCCTATGATACCTTGCTCAGTCTTAGGGGAGATCTTTAAGCTTTGGCCAGACCTTAGTCAACCTGAGAAGTTTGAGCAATGTCCCTCCCTATGGGCTGGAGAGAGGCTAGACCAGAGTCTTGGTCCATGAGTCACATATTCTAAGCATTTTATACGGTATCTTTAGAAATTTTTTGGAAAGAAAGGTGATATCTTTATGATGCATTTCTCCTTATTAGATTCTGTGATCTAGGGTTGCAGAGCAAGAAAGTAGCACAGAAAGAAGCTAGAAACAAAAGGTCACAAATTGTATGATTCCATTTGTATATGAGATGTTCAGCATAGGGAAATCCATAGACAGAAAATAATAGCTCTACATTGGGCAGGGGCTGAGGGGATGGGAGAATGGGAAGTGACTGCTAAAGGGTGTAAGGTTTTTTTTTTTGGGTGATGAAATGTTTTGAAATTAGATAGCAGTGACAGTTGCACAACCTTTTGAATATATTAAAAACCACTGAATTGTGTATGTACTTTGAAAGGGCAAATTTTTATGATATGTGAATTATATCTCGATAAAAATGACATGTCTATACAGCAAAGAAGGCTCCCAGACTCCTCAAAAACTCAAACTCTTGTGTTAGTTGAAACTTCTCATATTACAAACATTTAATGTTAAAATAAACTATGATTCATGATTCTCACCTTGTCTTCTGAGAGGCTAATGGATTTCTTAGTCTAAAATGTGTGCATATAATCTACCCTTTTAAACTATTTTTTTTCAAGATTTCAAAGTAATGATTTTTGATGTGAGTATCTAAATCAAATGGCCAGTCAAGTTCTCAACTCTGGACTTGGGCCTGGATCGAGTTGTTAGACTCAGATGATGATACCCCAGGGACGATAGCAAACAGGGTGAGCTTGACAAGACTCCTGTTTTTATAGGTAGAGCTTGAGCAATTTCTGTCCCTAGGGGCCTGGTAGGAACATTGATTAAGACATATCTGCATGTCTGCTTGAAATCTAGGAGCTGTGGTTGTGCTCATTGCCAACATTACACACTCTCGCTCCCACGCATGTGGGAACTTCCTGTTCTTGGCAGAGGACAGAGAATCTTTGACCCTCCCTATAATTCCCCTGTGCCACTAGGTGTGGGCACCTCTGCAGGGCTGGGCTCCAGTCCGAGTATTTCTATCTGTGTTCCACCCTTACTAAGGCAGCCAGTTGCTGTAAGGTTCTGGAATGAGTTGATTGTAGTATTTGTCTTGATTTTTCCAGCTGTATAATGAGGTTAATGACAGTGGATCCAGATGTTGTACCTGTGTGAGTTGAGAGTTTAAAGAGATGTTCTGAATCATTATATCCAACACTGACTTAGAGACAGGAAGTGACATAGACAGTCATGGCAGAATTGGGACTAAATCTAGGTTTCAAAATTTTAATCTGGGATTCTTTCCATCTTGCTTTGACCTCTCATAAGTAAGTATGTGGTCAGAGAAGTGGAAACCGAAATAAACTGAGCATGGATTAACTTATAAATTCAGAACCTTCTGCTTTGCTATATTACATATGTATTAGCAACTCTCCAATGTGGCCCCTATATTTATTTTCTCTGGCTTTCTCTCCAGGCTATTTGCTAGCCACTTTGGGAATAAGTTTCCAAACATTTCTGAGGTAGAACCTCGTAATTAAATTCATTTTATCTCTACTCTATTTCATAAACACTTTTTGAGTATGTCGTAAGCAGTGTAGTGGTATTTGGGGGACAAAAGAGGAATAAAACCTAAAGCCTGACCTTCAGACACTTACAGTGTAGAAGAGGAAACAAACATAAATATAATACAGAATGGTAGCTGTGACAATCAAAATATAACTAAGGTACTGAGACGAGGAAATGGCATGAGTAACCTCAGGGCATGGAGCACGGAAGGCAAGAAGATGGGGGTAGTTTCAACAGAGAAGGGGGCATCTAAGTTGGGATTTGAAGAAAGTTGTGATTGTAATAAAAAACTTACTGAGTTGCTTTTATTTCATGCTTCTACTGAGGTATTATTTAATAAACTTAGCATAACAAAAGTTGTATTTAAAATGCTTCCAGAAGATGATGAATAGATAGGTAAAGTTAGAACTTGGGTTTCATACTGAACAGCTTGCCAGGAAAGAGTAGCACTTGTTGAGCTACTGTATAAGTTAACATACTGTTGTTGAGGAGGCCAACGGCAAGCACTGCTGTCCCCATAGCCAGAAAAAGCTGGGTATGACTGTAAAGGTTAGTCCAAGGGCAGTAACAATATTGTTAATATTATTTTGAGCATTTCCCATGTGCCGTACTTTATGTATTTTCCCAGCATTATGTTATTTAATTTTCACAGTAACCATACAAAGTACCTACGTACTAGTACTTTTATAGGTGAGGAAGCAGATGCTTGGAAAAGTTGAGTAATAACTTGCCAAAGGTCCGAGAGCTAGAAAGTGGTGAGCAGAATTTGAACCCAGGAGTGTCTAACTTCAGGGACTGAACTATTGACTCCTGCCCTGTGCCATGATTGGAGCAGTGTTGGAATATAAACCAGAATTCATCTGAACGCTTTAAGTCTCTCCCGTAGAAGTCCTAGGATGTGCTAGGTACATAAATTAGACTGACCAGTGAATACTTGCTGGGTTCCTGGAAAGTGCTTAACGCTATGTGAGGCCCTGTAAGGAATGCAGAGAAACATGAGCTTCAGTTCTGGAGGCTAAAAGAACCGGAGCAACTGAGAGAGTAAGTGCCTTACCCAAGGTCATACGGGTAGTGATTGGGACCCAAAACTTGAACACAGGACTTTTAACACTGGGAATAGTGCTTTTTATCTACAATCCTTCAAGATACATTTTGGCATCCATTCCTAGGAGAGTTAGCTCCTGTAGGACCAGAATCTAGACAAACATCTTACACAACTTTTAGGGTTAAGGTTTTATTCCTTTTTTTTTTCTTTTTTCCTGATTTCAGGTATCCTTTTCCTAACATCTACCACTGTGGTGGTGCCAAACAAAAGCTGTTTTGAGACTGGGAGCCAGAAAGATTTCTAAGCCCCTGTTTAATATGACCTCTTACCCTCTTTTCTACTATTCTTCAACTGTGACCCACGAACTACTTGATATTTAAAAAAGAATATCTACTCAGCTTACTTTTAAAATCATGCTGGTCCAGATTCTTTCCATATTTGTGTAACAGTACACCTACAGAATGAGCTAAACTAATTTTCATATAGGGCAGAGTTTAAAATCCATGGTTGACAGGTCTGAAATTTATCTATTTTCTGACTTCAGTGAGAAAATTAATAACAGCTTTGGTCAACAAAAGTAAAAATTAAGTTGAAAGCCAGAGGAAGATGTTAGAAAAACAGACTGGTGTTTGATATTCTGGAAAGCTGGTAGGACCATTTGATTGATGTGTTCAGAACTGTGAAGGTTTTGTGTCTCATTTTATGTGGTCACACAAGAGTATCTTGGGGTATAGGCAAGACTAGCTTTATGACCAACCAGTGATTGGAAGGACTTCAGAAGCGTTTCTGAAGAAAACCTTTCTCTCACCTGAAATCTTACTGTTAGAGTTTCATTCTTTTGAGTTTAACATTTTCCAAGAGTTGTCTCTTAAACCATAGTTGTCCTTTAAAGTAGCAGCGTGTCATACTCTTGTTTAATATCTAGCTAATGACTGTCTAATAATCATTTACCATTTTATTAGGTTGTGGATTGATAAATTCAATTCTTGGACTATCAAGTGGGAATGACCTTAGGTTTCACCAAGTCCAACCTTCTCACTTTATAGAGAGAATTGAGACCCTGGGAGGTTAAGTCATATGCCTAAGATTGATTAGGAGAACAGAAATGAGATAGCAGGATTTCTCATTCCCATCCACTCTTTTGAAAGAGAATTTTTTTTCACTTCTTGTGTAAGAATCTATGAATATATACATATGTATATGCATATATATGTCTGTTTTTTCATAAAACTTTATATAATATCAAACCATAAAGGGTAAAAAGATTAAAATTCTCTTCCTCCTGTTTCATTCCATGTGTGAATACTGTAGGACCCTTTTCTATGCACATATGTACATAGATATATACATAAGGAAATAATGAAATATAGTTTTACAAATATTAATAGAGCACACATTTCATGTGTTCTGCATCTTGCTTCATTTTATTTTTAAAATTTGTGTTTTATGTATAAGTAATAGGTACATATTAAAAAATTCAAAACATTGAAAGAACGAGAAAAGCTTCTCACCTACCTTTGTGTCTCAGTCACATAGTTATTCCTGGGGGCGACCAGGATTACCAGTTTCTTGTGTGGCCATTCGCAGGACTCTATGCTCATGCAGTCTTTATCCCCCTGCTTTTAAAAAACAAATGATAGCGTACCAGACATGTTTATTTGTACCTTACCTTTTAAAAAGCTTAGTATTTCCTGGAGATTATTCCAGGTTAGCAGATAAAAATCCTCCTCTTTCTTTTAATGGCTGCAACAATATAGTATGTATTACAGGTCTATAAACAATGCATTTAATGGGTCTTATTGCATTATATGGTTTTCTCATGATTTATTTAACCTGTTACCTACTGATTTAGTTTGTTTTCAGTAGTTCCCTGTTTAAAAATCATGGCAATACATAACTTTGTTTATAGAATATTTCACACACATAAGAGAACATTCATAAAATAAATTTTTGGAAGTGGCATTTCTGGGTCAAATGTGTGCATTTGTAATTTCGACAGATATTACCAAATTGCCCTACATGGAGGTTGTGTCACTACCTCCCTCTAGCAATATGTGAGAGCAACTTGCCTTTCCATGACTTTACATAGAAATTTATTATTATTATTAGTTTCAGGTATAGGAAAAACAGTGATTAGACATTTACATACCTCATAAAGTGATAACCTCAACTAGTCTGACAGTGTACACAGCTATTATAATATCATTACTGTACTTTATGACTATATGTATATGAGTATATTTTAATTATACTTGACATTCAATATTATTTTATATTAGTTTCAGGTGTACAGAATAGTGGTTAGGCATTTATATAACTTATAAAGTGATCCCTGATAAGTCTAGTACCTATCTGACAATATACATAGTTTTTATGATATTATTGACTATATTTCCCATACTGTATTTTACATCCCTGTGACTATTTTGTAACTACCAATTTGTATTTCCCAATTCCTTCACCTTTCTCATCCATCCCCCCAACACCCTTCCCTTCTAACAACCATCAGTTTGTTCTCTGTATCAATGAATATGTTTCTGTTTTGTTTGTCCATTTATTTTGTTCTTTAGATTCCAGATATAAGTGAGATCATATGGTATTTATCTTTCTCCGTCTGACATATTTTACTTAGCATAATGCCCTCTAGGTTCATCCATATTGTTGAAAATGGTAAGATTTCATCCTTTTTTATGGTGGAGTAATACTCCATTGTATATATGTACCACAATTTCTTTATCTAATTGTCTATTGATGGTCATTTTGGTTGTTTCCCTATGTTAGCTATTGTAAATAGCACTGTAGTAAGCATAGGGGTGCATATATCTTTTTGAATTAGTGTTTTGGATTTCTTTGGGTAAATACCCAGGAGTGGAATTGCTGGATCACAAAGTAGTTCTATTTTTAATTTTTTGAGGAACGTCTGCACTGTTTTTCATAGTGGCTGCACCAATCTGCAATCCCACCAACAGGGCACAAAGGTTCCCTTTTCTCCACATGCTCGTCGACACTTGTTTGTTGATGTATTGATGATAGCCTTTCTGAAAGGTATGAGGTGATATCTCATTATGGTTTTTATTTTCATTTCTCTAATGATTAATGACACTGAGCATCTATTCATATGTCTATTGACCATCTGTATGTCCTCTTTGGAGAAATGTCTATTCAGATTCTTGGCCCATTTTTTAAACTGGATTGTTTGTATTTTTTAGTGTTGAGTTGTATGAGTTTTTTAAAATAAATTTTGGATATTAATCTCTTATCAGATGTATCATTGGTAAATATCTTCTCTCATTCAGTAGGATATCTTTTTGTTTTGTTTGGTTTCCTTTGCTGTGAAAAACCTTTTAGTTTAATGTACACCCATTTATTTATTTTTTCTTTTGTTTCCCTTGCCCAAAGAGATCAATCAGTGAAAATATTACTAAGGCTAATATCTGACAGTTTATTTCTTATATTTTCTTCTAGAAGTTTTGTGGTTTCAGGTCTTACATTTAAGTCTTTAATTTATTTTGAGTTGATTCTTATATATGCAGTAAGATGGTGGTCTAATTTCATTTTTTTTTTCATGTATCTGTCTAGTTTTCCCAGCACCATTTATTGAATAGACTGTCTTTACCCCAATGTATATTCTTGATTCATTTGTCATAGATTAAATGACCGTATAGGCATGGATTTATTTCTGTGCTCTCTATTCTGTTTCATTGATCGATGTGTTTTTATGCCAATACTATGCTGTTTTAATTACTGTAACCTCGTAGTATAATTTGATATCAGGTAGTGTGATACCTCCAGCTTTGTTCTTCTTACTCAGGATTGCTGTAACTTTTTTGAGTTTTTTTGTAGTTCCATATAAATTTTAGGATTGTTTGGTCTAGGTCTGTGAAAAATGTCATTGATATTTTGATAAGGATTACACTGAAATTATATATTGCTTTGGGTAGTATGGATATTTTACCTATATTAATTCTTTCTAAAAAATTATTTTTCTGATAGCTCATTATTAGTGTATAAAAATGCAACTGATTTCTGAATATTGATTTTGTAACTTGCTACTTTACTAAATTCATTTATCAGTTCTAATAGTTTTTTGCTGGAATCGTTAGGGTTCTCTCTATATAGTATCATGTTATCTGCAAATAATGTCAATTTTACTTCTTCCTTTCCAGTTTGAATGCCTTTTGTTTCTTTTTCTTGTCTGATTGCTGTGGCTAAGACTTCTGGTACTATGTTGAATAAAAGTAGTAAAAGTGGACATCCTTGTTCCTGATATTAAGAAGAATGCTTTTAGCTTTTCTCCATTGAATATGATATCAGTTGTATGTTTTTCACATAGGACCTTTATTATGTTGAGATATGTTGCCTCTGTTTCCACTTTGCTGAGAGTTTTTATAATAAATGGATGCTGGATTTTGTCAAATGTTTTTTCTGCATCTATTGATATAACCATATGGTTTTTATTTTTATTTTTGTTTATGTAGTGCATCACGTTAATTGATTTGTGAATATTGAAGTAATCTTGCATACCTGGAATGAATCCCACTTGATCCTGGTGTATAGTCTTTTTAATATATTGCTGAATTTGGTTTGCTATTATTTTGTTGAGGAGTTTTGCATCTATGTTCATTAGGGGGCTATTGGCCTATAGTTCTTTTTTTCTGTAATGTCTTTGTTGGGTTTTGGAATCAGGGAAATTGTGGCCACGTAAAATGAACTTGGGAGCCTTTCTTTCTCTTGAATTTTTTGTAATAGTTTGAGAAGAATAGGTGTTAAATCTTTTTTGAATGTTTGGTAAAATTCACCTGTGAAGCCATCTGGTGCAAGACTTGTTTCTTGGGAGTTTTTTCATTACTGATTAAATTTCATTAGTAGTAATTGGTTAGTTCCTGTTTTCTCCTCCTTCTTGATTCAGCCTTGGAAGATTGTATGCTTCTAGAAATTTATCTATTTCTTCCAGATTGTCCAATTGATTGGCATATAATTGCTAGTAGTATTTTCTTGTAATTTTTTGTTTTTTGTACTTCTGTGGTGTCAGTTATCACTTCTCTCTTCTCTTTCATTTCTGATTCTACTTTATTTGAGTCCTCTCTCTTTTCTTCTTAATGAGTCTGGTTAACAGTTTATCAATTTTATTTATCTTTTCAAAGAACCAGCTCTTGATTCCATTTATTCTTTGTATTTTTTCTCTGGCCGCTATTTTGTTTATTTCGACTCTGATCTTTATTATTTCCTTCCTTCTACTCACTTTTGGCTTTGCTTACTGTTCTTTTTCCAATTCCCTTAGGTGTAGAGTTAGACTACTATTTGAGATTTTTCTTTTTTCTTGAGGTAGGCCTGCATCACTATGAATTTCCCTCATAGAACTGATTTTGCTGTGTCCCATAGGTTCTGGGTCACTCTGTTTTCATTTTTGTTTGTCGCAAGGCATCTTTTGATTTCTTCCTTGATCTCATTGTTGACCCATTAATTATTTAACAGCATATTATTTAGTCTCCATGTTTTTCAGTTTTTTTCTTGTAGCTAATTTCTAGTTTCATACCACTGTGGTCAGAGAAGACACTTGATATGATTTCAATATTCTTAAATATATTGAGACTTGTTTTGTGACCTAACATGTGGTCTACCTTGGAAAATGTTTCAGTTGCACTTGAAAAGAATGTATATTCTGTGGGTTTTGGGGTAGAATGCTCTAAAAATATCAATTAAATCCATCTGGTCTAATATGTCATTTAAAGGTGCTATTTCCATGTTGATTTTCTGTCTGGAAGATCTGTCCATTTGTGTCAGTGGGGTGTTAAAGTTCCCCTACTATGATTGTGATACCGTCAATGTCAGTCTTTATGTCAGTCAATATTTGTTTTATATAATTAGGTGCTCCTTTTTGTTGGTTGATTAGATGTTTACTAGGGTTATGTCCTCTTGTTGGATTGATCCCTTTATCATTATGTAATTCCTTCTTTGTCTCTTGTTATAGTCTTAGTTTTAAAGTCTATTTTGTCTGATATAAGTATTGCTACACCAGTTTTTTTTCTTGTTTTCATTTACATAAAATATCTTTTTCCATCCCTTTACTTTCAGTCTGTGTGTCTTTTGATCTGAGGTGTGTCTTTTGTAGACAGCATATGTATGGTTCTTGTTTCCTTATCCATTTAGCTAGCTTATATCTTTTGATTGGAGCATTTAATCCATTTACACTTAAAGTGATTATTGATGGGTACATAGTTATTGACATTTTGATCTTCATTTGCTTGTTTGTCAGTTTGTTTTCCTCCTTCTTTTTCTTAAAGAAGTCTTTTGAAATTTTTTTGTAATACTGGCTTTGTGGTAATAAATTTCTTTAGCTTTTTCTTGTCTGGGAAGCTCTTTGTCTCTCCTTCAATTTTAAATGCTAGCCTTGCTAGACAGAGTAATCTTGGTTGTAGGCCCTTGTTTTTCATCACGTTGAATATTTTGTGCCACCTCTTTCTGGCCTGCAAAGTTTCTGTTGAGAAATCAGGTAACAGTTTTATTGGAGCTCTCTGGTAAGTAACTAGTTGTCTTTCTCTTGCTGCTTTTAGGATTCTCTCTTTGTCTTTAACCTTTACCATTTTAATTATAATGTGTCTTGGTGTAAGCCTGTTTTGGTTCATCCTATTTGGGACTGTCTGTTTACTTCCTGGCCTTGTATGTTTATTTCCTTTGCCAGGCTAGGGAAGTTTTTAGTCATTATTTCTTCAAATAGGTTCTTGATCCCTTGCTCCCTCTTATTTCCTTCTGGTACTCCTATGATGCAAATATTGTTATGCTTGATGTTGTCCCAAAGGTTCCTTAAACTATCTTTTTTTTCCCTTCTTTTTCTTTCTGTTGTTCCAACTTGGTGTTTTATGCTACCTTGTCTTCTAAATCACTGATTCAATGCTCTGCTTTACCTAATCTGCTGTTGATTCCTTCCAGTATATTCTTCATTGCTGACTGATTCTTTTTCATTTTTCTATGTCCTCCTTTATGCTTACCATCTCTTTGTTGAAGTTCTCACTAAGTTCCTTAAGCATTGTTTTAACCAGTGCTTTAAACTCTGTCTCTGGTTTAAGTTTGGTTACCTTCATTTCACATAATTTTTTTTTTTTTTTGGAGGTTTCTCCTGTTCTTTTATTTGGGACTTTTTTTGGTTTTGTTTCCTCATTCTGGCTGTCTCTTTGTATTTGCTTTTATGTGCGTATGTATTAGGTAGGTCTCCTATCTCAGTCTTTGCCATGTGGCTTTGTGTAGTAGGTGTCCTGTGTGGTCCCGTTATGCAGTTTCTCTGATCACTTGTGTGGGTGTCCCAGGAGTGTTCCTTGTATGTCTTGTGTGTATTCTCCTGTTTTGGTGGAACCTTGATTGCTTATGGCACATCAGTGGGTGGGATTGACTCCTAGGCTGACTGACTGTATGGATTGGCTATGCCCATAGTGTATGAGCTGCTGTGTGGAAGCTGATCCCTGAGCCGGAGATTCACCCCAGTGGGCTCTTGTGCTTGTTGAGATCACCCTTTGGGTGTGTTACTTATGGGGCTAACTGGGTTGTGCTGTGGTGTGGTCTGAGGCTGGCCTCTGGGTGTGTTGTTTCTCGTGTGTCTTGGTAGGGGCTTCTGTGAAGGCCAATTTCAGCCTTGCCTGTGACCAGCCCTGGGTTACCTGGTAGGAGCCACAAAGCCATATGTGGCTGCTGCCTGTGCTGGACCTGGAGGCATGTGGGGGTGGCCTCACTGTGAATCAAGGCTGGCTGCCAACAGTATTGGGCCTGGGGCAATTTAGTAGAGGGTTCAGGGCCCTTTAAGCCTGTTGCCACTTGCTGGCTGCCTGTAAGGCTCAGCTGTTGAGAGAGCCTGCTTAGGTATGCAGGCTGGTCTGGTTAACCAGGTGGTGAGAGTATCCCCAGTGATGCGGCATCTAGCTGGGTGGGGAGGGGTACCAGGGAGTCATGAGCCATGGCTGGTAGTTTTCACAAAGTAAATGTAGATTCAACTCCTGTACCAACTCCAGGCCCATGACCACTTTTTATAATGCCCCAAGAGCACTGTGGCCAGCCACCGCTCACCTCAGTCCCACAGATCCCTGAGAGCCACCCAAGAGAGACTGCAGCACTAGTTGTGGTTGACTGCTCACCACTGAAAGTTCTCCTGGCCCCGGGCTGTCTGTCCACTTCTAAAAAAGGCTTGTGCAGCTTGTGGGGTGGGGTTGGGTGCCCAGGAGCCGAGAGTGCCCTGGGTGATGCAGCACTACCTGGGTGGGGCAGGGACACAGGGCATCACCAAAGTGGCATGCAGGTGTGGATTTTATCAGGCCAATGAGGCCTCAGATTTGGCACTGTAGGGGAGGGTTCAACACAGGAAAGATGACACTCTTCTGTAGGCTACATGTGAGGCAGGGTTCACAGAGGGGCAATGGTAGTATCCCTCTAACCCTTGAGCGGAAGCTGCATAAGTGCGTCTTTCCCTGTATGTTTCTGGCACCTCTGGAGTTGCCGCCCCTCTACCAGAGCCCAGGCACTAAGTATTTGCAAGCAAGTGAGTCTATGCATGGCCCCTTTAAGTGGACCTCTGAGTTTCTAGCTACCTTCATCTCACCAGGACGGACTGACAAGAGTCCTCACTGCTTTTCACTGCCAAATGAAAATTTTATGATTAACTACACAAAAGAGGGATGCTTTCTGTTTTCCATCCTATTTTATCATCCAGGAAAAGTCTTACTTTCCCCAGTCTGTTCCTGCTTGAGTCTGATTAACAACTAGCTTTTGGTCCTTGTACATTCACATCATGGTTTCAAAATGGCTGCAATAGCTCCAAATGTCATCTCAGACAGTAAGG
This sequence comes from Rhinolophus sinicus, assembly GCF_057876585.1. Taxonomy (NCBI): domain Eukaryota; kingdom Metazoa; phylum Chordata; class Mammalia; order Chiroptera; family Rhinolophidae; genus Rhinolophus; species Rhinolophus sinicus. The sequence goes on along the minus strand of NC_142517.1, from coordinate 78,687,318 downwards.
AAAAAGATGTGTCACCAACAAGTTTTTCTTGAATATGTGTGCCTTTTATCAGAAGGCAAAACCTTTTCCAAAAGCCCCAGGAAGAATTCCTCTTATATTCCATTGGCCAGAATAGAGTCACATAACCGCTTCTTGTAGTGAGGGAGACTGGGAAAGTATCTACCTGGAAGAAGGAATGGGATTAACACAATTAGCTAAGTACATTATTGTGTAAACAAACAAGAATCAGAGTTCTATGGGTTAGGATTTAGTTAGTTTGCATTTACATAATTGTATGTATAACATAGTTATTATATATTATATATGGCATTTATGGACTTGATATACATGAGAATCACCTTGGAACTTATGTAAAAATGCAGATATTAGGCTCTGACTCTGCTGGGTGAGGTTCATGTGCCTGTGTTCTGAATACCCTCCTTTAACTAAACATTTTATTTTAAGCTTTACCACTGCTATTATACTTTTTATATACACATTTATTACATAGTATGATTTTAATGGTTGTGCAATTTTTTCATTCCATTATTGTTGGGCATTTAACTGGTTTCCAGCTTTTATGTTATTATAAGTCTGATATAAACCTCCAAATGAATTCAAGTTTTTGCATAATTAGTAATATTTATTTTCTTAGGAAATTTAAAAAATGGGATTGTTGCTCATTTGGCCTGAGTATTTCAAAGACTCTATATATTGCTAGAGTGATTTCTACAAGCTATTTTAAGAGATAGAACTTTTATGTGTTCATAAAAGGAACATTTTCTCAAAAAGTAAAGGCACGTACAATAAAAATGGGGTGTAAATATAAATAATTTAAAGGTCAACCTACACTGCTTTTCTCATAATTACCTACATGGGTCTACCTCAGAATGATGCTATGATTAATGAACCATAGTCCAGCAAGCAAAAAGTAATTCCATAATAACTCAAGTTCTTTATTAGTATTTCTTGTGTCCTGGAAGAAGATATACCATGCAGAGCAACATGTCTTACTTTTCTCTCTTCTTTCCCATTCTCTTTTTTGTACCCTGTGGTACTTCTTTTCTCCAACTCTGGAGAAACCTTTCAGTGGTGTTGCCTCTCCTTTCCCATTTATTTCTGATTGTGCTTCACAAAAGAGAGATGAGTCTGGCTTTGGCAGAGCAGTCCTCAGAGGGCAGGGTAGGGAGAAGCCGGAACCCCACATTAGTCAGAGAAGGTAGGGGAAATGTTCAGTGTTCTTAACTCAGATACACCTGGGGCTTGTCTGATTGCCAAGACAGTTGAACACACTGGAGTTAAACAGGGAAAAGTTTTTAAATAAAATAATAAACACTCCTGCTATTTAGTACTGAGTTGTTATACTGGTAGTTTATATAATGGTACACATTTTCACATCACTTTTATTACTATGTATCATAACACTAGAGCCCAGTATTAGTATAATTAGGAGGTCTGGATTCAAATCCTAGTTCTGATTTTAATGAGTTTTAGACTCTCATTTCACCTCTCTGGGCCAAGTTCCTTTACTATAAGTAAGACAATTAGATTATGCTATTGTAAGGTCGCTTCCTATCTAAAATTTTATTACTTTTCATATTCTCAGAAGACCTAATAGTCAAAGACCCTGACCTATGGGTTGAGGTCCAGTTATCACAAGTTCTTTAGAAGAAAATCCTATGAACATAGGGAACAAGAGATTACAGTCATCTTTCCCACAATGCTCCTTAACAGGATGTGTATGTTTTTTTGGGAAAATTCTTCTTCATTTCCCCCCGAACCAGTTCCAAGCTCTTCTTTGGAAGGCACCCCCTTATTACCCTCCTTTGGTGTGGCAAATGCCACATTGGGGGAGGTAAGATTTTCTATCTCCCCCCATTCCACTGTACAAGCCCCCACACAATGGAATATTGAAATTCATCACTGTGGGGAAGATACAGAATCTGATAGAGTTTAGGTTCCAGGAAAAACTTGAAGAGGGCTTGAAATAGAAATGCCTGTGTGTGAAACTTGGGCCCATGACTTTTTTTTCTGTGGCTGCTGTGGTCCAGTGGCTATAGATATTAAGTCAACTCAAACTGAATTGAATAAATGTTCTCTTTTTATAAAAGTGGCTCATTGAAACATCCTTTTATTACATTTATAATTTTATGTTTGGATCTATAAATGGTTACTGAATAGGTGCTGTGGTGGAGAGGCACATAGAAGGAGGAACTGTGGAGAGTAGTGATGGCGCAAGGATGTGACCCCAAGGTATATCCCCTCCTTTGGAGGAGAAAACTCTTGGTCTTTCGGTATATATATATATATATATATATATATATATATATATATATACTTATATTAACTAAAAATTAGATATATAGATACATATATAAATATATACATATATACTGAAATTAGCTAAAAATTAGATCTTGTGATATATCACAAGATCTAATTTTTAGCTAATTTCCTGTTGGAGAGGAAAAGAGTTCATTTTCCATTTTTTAAAAAAAATAATAGTCAATTGTTTCTAAGTAGTTCTTGAACCTATATGATTTTAATTTTTCACTGTGCAGAGAATGACTTAAGAGCAAAGTGTACAATGAGTGAATGATTTAGGTGTCCATTGGGGTTTCTTTCAAAGCTCATACTATTTCAGTAAAGCCAAAAGAAGAGGGGCTGTTTTTCTGTTCATATGGGCTCAAGTGACCCCCAGATCTACTAGTCTCTGGACTTTTCTGCTGTTTCACTTATTAAACAACTACTAATGGGATGCCATTTATGCACCCACACTATGCCAGCTGAGATGAGGATACATGGAAATACTGGCTTGGTATCTGCCATTAATGAGCTTAACATTTAATGGGGGAGACTAAACACATACATATACACCCACATACCACTTTTAAATAACTCACAACCTAGCGGTATGTAAGCAAGAACCCAAACAAGGAATTTAGGGAACTGAATGACCAGTGCGTAAACTTTAAGGAAGGGCTAGCTCTGGCTAGATGGGGAGATGGCATATTGAACTTATATACTTCTGCAGATTCTCTTGGTCTCATCTGGTTCTAGGACCTTTATTTCTTCCACCAATCTGGCTGAGTTGCTGAGCCTGACAAAATCTGTGGTCTATGAAGTTCTACCCCCGAGACTGGTCAGCTTAATGCCTGGAGTCTCTGGCTCCTCTACCACTTTGAGAATTGTATGAAACATCACTCTATTAAGCATGGACTCTGGCTTCCTAAGCAGCTCCCAAAAGGTCCAGAAGATACAACCTAAAAGTGTGGGAGAGTTGACTTTGGCTAAAGAAAACCAGGAGCTGGGAAGAAGTTGGTCAGATAAGTGTTCTTTCCCTTTTTTCCTCTAACGGACTCATCTGAGACATAGTTTCTCTGACCAGCCTGTCTGGAGACATCCTGAGTGGCTGAGCAGGTGGCCTGCCAGGTGACTGGCTGAGATTCTTCAAGCTCGTTGTGAAGTAGAGGCGACTGTTATTATGCTTATCTCACATTGTTTGCCATCTTTCCCTGTCTCACTTTCTTTTTCCTCCATTCTTGTCCTGGGAAAGCAGTTCCCTAAATAAAGTAATACCCTGCCATCTTTGCCTCAGTTTCTGTTTTCTAGAAGTTTTGGAATGAGACAGAAGAGAGGACAATCTTTGAAGAGTATAAAATATACAAAGGAGTGACCTGGGTGGAGAACATTTGTGTTGGAAATAGACAGGGTCAAATTTTAGAGGGCCATGCTGAGCAACATGGATTTTTCAAAGGCTTTTGAGCAGAGGAGTGCCATAAAGGAAACTGGGATTTAGGAAGTTAAATCAGGTTGAGGTAGAAAATTGGGGTGGTGGAGGTGGGGAGAACTGGAGGCAGGAGGACTAGTTATGATTTAAATGTAAGGATGAATGTAGGCCCAAACTGTAGATGTTAAATAGTAGATGAGGAATCTTAGGATGGGTTTAGCTATTTTGGTGAAACAGGACATAAGGTCATTTACTGGAAGTGAGAAGGAAGAAGGTATAATTGGAGGGTTGAATGTCAGTGTACCCTCCTGAGGTCATGCTCCTGACCATCCACGGTCCAGACTGGGTGATGTTTCCTCTTGCTCGGCCTGGCCATGTAGCTGTAGGTCTTTTTGCTCTCCATCAGTATGCTTCTAGGACACCCACAGGATTTCTTATTTCATGATTAGCTTGTGTACTATAAACAAATTGCCAAAAGACTGCCCAGGTATTTACAGGGTCTATTCAATTTTGACTTTGTTAATTAAATTTTGTAAGTTTTGTAAATTAATTTGTTAACAGATTAAAATTAATTTGTTAGATTTTGGTAATTAAAACTACCGTGTTTCCCCCAAAATAAGACCTAACCGGAAAATAAGCCCTAGTGTGATTTTTCAGGAAGCTCGTAATATAAAATAAGCACTACTACATTTCCTCGAAAATAAGACCGGGTCTTATACTAATTTTTGCTTCAAAAGACGCATTAGGGCTTATTTTATATTATGAGCATCCTGAAAAATCATGCTAGTGCTCATTTTCCGGTTAGGTCTTATTTTCCGGGAAACAGGGCACTACTGTAAAAACTGCTCTTTACAGCACTTTTTAATGAACAAACTTATGAGCTCTGTGGTTGTACAGCAGTTGGCTTTCTTGTTGTAAAGCCAGAGTAACCAGAGAACACTCGTGCTGTCATGCCTTTTGTCTAGATCTTGGTGTTTATGAGAAGGCTGAGAAGTGGGCTGAGCAAGACACGTATTCACTCTGGATCTGAAATTCAAAAGTGTATGTTCAGTTTTATTTATTTTTTTAAACCCTCAGCTACATTTAAAAATATTTTTGAGTACTCCATATATTGGCCCGTTATTGAACACTTGGGTTTGTGTTGAAGTCCCCTGGTCCAAGATTGTTTATTTGGCTAGAAAAGAGAAGACCTAATGTTTGAAAATACTGCTTGAGTATAGTTTATGTGCTGAGGCAGAGGAGATAATATTATATCTACACGGGCTCTGAGTTGAGAAAATTCAAATTCTCAAGTTAAAACAAACCAGAAACGTGAAATGGGTCCCCTAAAGAGAAAAGTGATTTGTTGTTCATGATACTGTGGTTTCCAGGGACTTAGCGTGTTCTCTGGCTCATGACTCAGGCAGGAGTCTGCTTTTGACTCAGCTAGTTAGTCTTTCTGTGGTGGCACAGGTGCCAAGGTGGGTCCTTTTACAAGGGGTGGTATTCTAATAGCAGTGCCTATTTGTCTTTAGTGTTGAAGGGGCAATCCTGGTGATAAGATTTCCTTCACACCATCACAATTGCTCTTGCAGAGATCAAGTCTGACCCGGAGGTGAGTGTCTCAGCTGCTTTTTGCCTGAGTTTATTGGTAAAGAGTCAGCACCTTGTCATCGGTAACTAATTGGTTTCAGTTTCATCACAGGAAGATATGAACCAGGAACAGCATTTAGAAATCAACCCAAGGCTTGTGGGAGTCTGACCAGTGTCATGGGTGGAAGGCTGAGCAGGGCTGGGGAAATCTATCAAAGATTTGTCACAACATGGATGGATCTAGAGGGTATTATGCTAAATGGGGGGAATTTCAAAAGTGGAGAGAGCATCACTGTGGGGACATTGCCAGGAGTGCAGTTTCTAGCCTCTCGGCCTCACGTGGAAAGGTGCTGGCTCAGGTAGTAAATGGCCATCAACTGTGGCTAGTTGGCTGTCAGCTGTAACCTATGAGCCATTGGCCACTAATATAACTGCCGTGGCTACGCTAGCAGAAAATGGGGGCTAGCAAGACGATGATGGCTGAGCTAGCAAGCGTGGATTGCAGTTAGCAGGGTGGGTTGCAGATCATGTGGCTCCTGCTTCCTGTGTCTCCAACCCAGCTGCCAGCGATATTAGTATATAGTAGTATGACTCCCCTCTCTATGTGGATGTTCCTTTTTGGCCTCACCATATCCTGTGTTCTTATGTGGGGAGTGGGACCAGAGACCTCGCATGACACCCTGCATGACACATGGTGTAGCGAGAAGGGTCTCCCACACGACAATCACATTTTGAAGTGATGGAGGATGGGAATAAAAGCCATCTCATCAAGGAAGTGTTAATTACAAGGAACATACGGAGGAAAACTGAACGACAGACTGTTGTTTTTTTTTTTAACTCTTGCACACTGGGGCAAGTATATACTATGACTTGGCTCCTTTAACCATACCAAGATGTCTATGCCAGAAGCTTTGAGCACTTCTTAGAAAATTACCACAAGGTCATGGAGCCTCTCTGCTTACCTCCTTTCTAATCACTTCCAATCTTTCCACACATCGACTTACATGGGTCCCTGGACCTGCTTGGCTGTCTCAACTTGCCTAGGCCCAGTGGGATTTGGCTTTGGTCTATTTATCGTGATTCTCACCTGGCAACTTCATACAGTGCTGCCTGTAATAATTGTCTTTCGGCATCATGGATCTCATTCAAAGGCTAGAAGTTTTCTGTATCTGAGCTGCCTCTTCCCAGGACACAGATGTTCAGTATTGCTCCATCATGCCTGTTGAGAAAGCTTTCTTTCTATGGAAAAAACACACACACAAAAAATAAAAACAAAATAAAATGAAACTCGACCGACCAACCAGTCAATCAACTAGCCCACCCACTCAAATCCCCAAAGATCCTTACCTATAGCGAGTGACTGTAGGAACCCCCAAGATGAGTTACCTGTATTCCCAAGGTGAACACCCATGGAAGGAGTTTCCACGTCTGCAGCCACTGATCCCTACTTCAGCTACAGATGAAAAAGTGCAGCTAGCAGCAAAACGGGGGTTAGCAAGAAGAGCTAACAGGCTGCTTCACAAATACTCAGCTGGCCTCTGAGCTTTGCTAGTGCCCACTTTTTAAGTGACCTCATTATGTCTCTAAATTTACAGAACTAACATTTGGAAAGCATCTGAGAGTTGTCCTGCAAAGTACTGGTATTTGCTTTGGGTTCAAAGATTTGCCATTCTGTGACTTTTTTTGTAAGTATGAGAACGAGACAGAAATGGGGCTTCCTCCACACCCTCTGAAGATAATCAGTGGCCTCCTCCAGTGGTCTTTGTTAAATTCTCTCTAAATTCCTCCATGGGAATCAGTGCCATCATCTTTTTCATCACTCTTCTGTTTCACCTCTTACCTAGTGGTGTTAACTAAACCCTGACCCTAAAGACTGTCCTTTCCTTTCTATACTTTCTTCCCAGGAGAATAGGTTTATGATTTCAACTCTCACCTTTCTGTATATAATGCTTGCCTCCATTTATCCAGCTCCGGATTTTCACCCAAGCTTTGATACTTACTTATAGGTGCTTACATAGATGGCTTCATCATTCAGAAATCATTATGTCCCAGGCTAAACTCATCTTCCTTTAAAATTTCCCCAGTTTACCCCCAGTTTTATATTTTTAATCCTGGAATAGTTTCTTCATCTTTTGGTCCCTATATACACTCATTTCCTTTGTCCTATCGAATTTTCTTTTAAATAGTTCTTTATTTACTTAATTTTGTTTCCTTTCGTTTTCACTGCCACCCTCCAAGCCTCATGTTCTTAAATAATTAGCCTCTTATATTTCCACTGCATGTATCCTCTCGAAACATTATTTTTACTATGAAACTGTTTTTTATTCTCCATAGCCTACAAAGCAAAGCAAAACCTCCTAGCCCAGTTTGCTCTAGTATAATCTACAAACTCAATCGTAACTTACTTGGCAGATTGTAGAGAACCTGGGTCCTGGGTGGCCCATAGAGGGGTAGGCTCGATGAGAAGGAGATGGAACATGTTATAAAGGCAGCTATCACCTCACCATGCCGGCCTTTATTCATTCAAGACACACTCATCTAACACCAACTGGGTATTACACCATGGGAAACAGAAATAGACTGGGCTCAATCCAAGCCCTTAAGGAAAAAACAATCTACTAGAGTGTAAACTAGTTTGATTTTAAACTCCTTGAAGTTAGAAACACTTAACAATATTTTTTATGTGTTCCAAACCTATCTCAAATAATGCGAGGTACTTAGTGAGCTCAATCAATGTGCCAAATTATAGGAGTGTAGGACTTTAGTATTGGCAGGAATTTAGACTAATATAATCCCTCAATTTATGGGTGAGGATACGAGGAAAGTGATTAAACAACTTGCCTGTCACAAAGCTAACTAGTGGAGCATTTGGGCAGAGAGAACGGGTCCTTGACTCCCAGGTCAAACACATTTTTGTATATATCTCTGTATCATTGTCAAACAGTAGAGAGAACCAGGCTGGTTTATGTGAATGTAATTGTGTTAAAAAGTACTGATTGGAATTCTGGAGGACTGATATCAATGTCATACATGAAAGGGCTTAATATTCCCTGGACGCACTCTTTGGTTAGAATTAAAGGACATCAAGGATACTTTGGGAATAAATGTAAATTTTTTTTTTTTTTAACAGGACTTTATTGGGGAACAGTGTGCACTTCCAGGCCTTTTTTTTTCCCAAGTCAAGTTGTTGTCCTTTCAATCTTAGTTGTGGAGGGTGCCATTCAGCTTCAAGTTGTTGTCCTTTCAGTCTTAGTTGTGGAGGGCGCAGCTCAGCTCCAGGTCCAGTTGCCATCTTCTAGTTGCAGGGGGCACAGGCCACCATCCCTTGCGGGAGTCGAACCAGCAACCTTGTGGTTGAGAGGATGCACACCAAACAACTGAACCATCCCGGAGCTCAGCGGCAGCTCATTTCAAGGTGCCGTGTTCAATCTTAGTTGCAAGGGGTGGAGCCCAGCATCCCTTGCGGGACTTGAGGGATTGAACCAGCAACCTTGTGGTTGAGAGCCCACTGGCCCATGTGGGAATCGAACCGGCAGCCTTCAGAGTTAGGAGCATGGAGCTCTAACCTCCGGAGCCACCGGGCCGGCCCAAATGTAAATTTTGTTGTGGTCACCAGTGTGTGACGCTGCAGCCTCTAGTCATAACCCAACATATTGCCAAGATCATTACTTGAGGTATCTAGAAACATTCTGCTGATCCTACCTTGGCTATTCCTGCGTCCCATCTCCTGCCCCATCCTCTTTGCTTCTATTTAGTTAGTAGACATCCTTGGGAAGTAAAACTGGACCCTCAGGTGACCCAGCTCCCTACTGCCTTTTGGGCCACCTTGAGATTATCAGAGTAGCAACCATGAGAATCTTGGTAATTTTGATTTGCATACTCAGTCCCTCTTCTGGATCTAGGAGCTTCATTCTTTGCAGGGCTAACCCTCACTCACTCCATATTTTATTTAAATCCCAGGTAAATTCTAGGTGGTGTGCCACTTGGTACATGGAAAAAAGAAAGATTTGGTGACAGAGAGGGCTTTTCCCAAAGTAGAGTTTAAGAGAATGGTTCAGAAGTAGATCTCCCCATTGTCAAAAACTGACTAATCTTGAGCCTTAGGTGAATTTTGGAACATCTTTGAATGCATTTAATTCTAATAGAAAATTTCTGATGAAGATCTTACTAATAGAAGACCAAATATATTTGCAAATATAAATTCATAAATGAAGTATTACTGGGAGCTGTATGAATTCCACTAAAGAGTTGGATTAAAAAATTATTAGCTGACCACAGAAACCTTGGAGTAGCATGTGGAAGGGAATTCTGAGGGAGCCACTTGCAAATGAGAGGAATGTGATGCCATTTTTATTTCTTTCCCATGGGCATCACATAATGTATTGGCAAGTTAGGATTGCCTTCCACACAGAAACGGAGCGTTTCCGAAAGCCATTAGGGAGATTAATCTTTCATTGATTAGTGTTCTTTCCTCCTTTTTTTCAGTTATTAGAAAATGGCTTATGATTTTTGTCTTCAGAGATCTATGGTTGCTTTCATGAACAATAACCCACTAGGCCAGATCTGAGAGCCTCCAGCTGTGGCAGAGGTAGTAAAATCTACCATTCAAGGGCCCATGAGGCTGCATCAGATTTGAAGGGTAGAAGTCATGAACAATCCAAGGGCATGTAGATACTGGGGTGAAGTGTTGATTTGGAAACATAACTTATATGTGAATGTTTCTAGTCTGGCATGTGGATAGACCCCCTGAGGCAAACTTCATCGTTTTATCTTTGAAATATGTGTTTACTATGAGCCAGGTTCTCTGTGTAGTCTTCTTTCCAGTTGAAGAGAAACTGGAAGAACATGGGCTGGTGACTTACTCATGGCCAAAGAGGCCAACTGGGTATTTTAGTGACAGTGGTGAGATGAGAAGAAGCAGGTACCTCATACATTGAGCACCTTGCCTCCCAGCATGAGATTAGCAGCCTTTGAACCTTAGTCCTTTCCAAAGCAAATACTGGCAATTTCACTTTGATCACAGGGTCAAGTACTTTTTCCTACTATAATCTTCTAAGTGTTCAGCCAGATTATGTAAAACTGCAATTAGCAATCTGTGAGTTGTTTCTTTCTAGACCTAATAAGTCTTTGCTGGTGCTCAAAGGCTGTAAAAGTATTCTAGTTTTTAGTTCTTGGATTGACTAGAACTGACGACTCTACAGCTAAAGTGAAACAAACTGCTTTCATCCCAATTGATATTTTATAGGAAATGTCTGTTTATCTTTTCCATATTATTAGAGTAAGTAGTTGAGTTGTAGGGCAAGATGGAGGCTATAGCAATGAATACTTATTGACTGAGGAAGAAGCAAGCAGGGGACCTCTTGTCATATTCTTACCCTGTGGTGCATGGTAAAGCAATAAATGCTGTGGAATCAGTGTTATAAAAATTGGTGCTCCGTATCATATACCAAATGTCTGATACAAATCTGAGTTCAACACAGACACAGAAACAAATAGGGGAATCATCTAACGTTATATTGTCACTCACCCTCCCCCCCATTCCTTCTTCTTATGATTAACAGATGGTTTTGTGAATCCAGTAGTAGGGAATCTGGGATTCTGGGTCAAACTGTACCCACTATATTTTCCATAGAGCAAGTTCAAATCCCAGGATAGCTGTACCAAATGGATTTCTTTGTTTTACCAAGAATAGAAATGATCCATAATTGACTGAAGCTTGGACTTACCTCTCTAGAGCAGGGCCAATCCCTAAGTTAAGGTAGAATCTTAAGTCTGTGAGTCCAAACTTTGGCTCTGCTGCTTCTCTGAGGTTGAGAAAATTTATGAAGATGTAAAAAGGACTAACCCATAAAGAATTAAAGTTGTATTTATCTTGCTCCTTGGTAGTCCATTCTTTATTGGGTTATCTATTTCCCCAAGGCAGGGTGGGAGAGATGCTTGTTGGTGAAGACTTTGTAGAGGTGAAAGGAGAAGGACTGACACGTGAGCTGTCTTCAAGAGGAATGAATACAGAGTATTAGCTTTCCCTGTTGCTTATAGTTTTCCTTGCATACACCTTGATTATGAGCAATAATTTCAGTAAGGAAGACAGAATGGATTCTGATAGGGAGGTTGGGAGCTGAGACAGGCAGAAGGAAAATGAAGCCAAACAGCGTGGTGATGTGTACTGGGTTTACCTTGATCTATATTCAGTTAATTTCTTTTCAAAATGTTAGGCACTCATTCAAAAAACAACATATATGTTCTGAGGTATAGTAAGTGGAAATGAATTCATTAATACACCCATCCATTCAAGAGTCATTTATTGAGAGCTTACTATGTGCTAGGCACTGTAGATTATCAATCACTCATTTTTAGGAATTGTATAGTAGTGAACAACTTGCTTTTATTTTAAAATATGTTTTGGTTTTATGACTTATGCTAAAGACTTCAAACCAGGAATCCCTGAATGATAAAAAAGGAGAATATATTTGTGATAAATTTATAGCTTTTTTTAGATCTGTATTTCAGTAGACCTGTAAAGGCACTGCCTTATTTACTATTTGAAATATTGTCTTGTTAATACAAGCCAATTATGAGTAAGATAGGATATTGATTGACTCTAGAGATGCTGTAATTGTTGCTCGGAAGTAAAGGAAATAGCCTTCTATGTGCTTAACCTTTTGTATAACCAGTGACATTTATAGCAATTGAACCCTTTGATTTTGTGCCTATTATTATTTACTGTGTAATGCTCCAGTAATACCTGTATAAACCCAGAAGCATGAACATAGGAAATGTGATAGAAAAAGGAGATTGTTGATTAAAGAAAACTCGAGATAAGACAGGAAGTCACTGACAAAAACATAGAAGTACACATTGTTGGGTGGGATGGTGGAAAAGGAGAAACAAAATTGTGACCACCAGTGAAAGGAATTATAAATAAGTTACCCTTTGGTGGTCATAATGAAAGGAATGTAGATGATGAGAGCCACCGTTGGAGAGGAAGAATGGCGAGCCAGATTTAGTGGGTGACTTGTATCTTTCCAGCACCAGGAAAGGAAAATGATCAAAACCTGAGCAATGGAAGCAAAGGTGCATGTTAGCAGAGAGGAAAGATGGTGGTATAGCTGTGGGGCTCAGGGAAGGTTTTTTCCTGATCACCTCAAAGGCTTATTGTATACTGTGCAAGAGGGAGTCCAATGGAAAGAGTGGGCCAGCTACCCAGTGATAATGTGGCTAATGCGAATGCAGGAGGGGATTGAAGTGATGTGCCAGGAGAGATGGGGGGCTAACTACAGGAGCACCCAGGTCTTGTGTGTCTGCCAGGGAAAGGAAGATAAGGAGAGAAGATTTATGCACGAAGATTAGTCAGTCAGGAAGATTTAGCATCTACATACAGACCGTAACTTAATATCTGATTTCTGTGATTATTTGAAATTTTAATTAAACACCTTAAAACATCCTGGTAGGAGGATTTGTCCCCTATTACAAGTATTTCCCAATGCTGGGAAATGGAAATTTCCATTGGCAGCATTTCATAATTCTGATTATCTGGGGAAATCAGTACAGCAAGTACAATGATTTAGGTTTTGTTCATGAATCACACATCCCTGGGTCCCTGGAAATGTCAGTTTAATTGTTTATGGTTACTGAAGGGTTTCATAGAAGAGTGAGAGCAGCATAGCCTATGTAAGACTGATGTGTTTTGGAGAAATCTAATGTAAGCGCTTTCATTCCTCCTACATTCAAACCTCAGAGAATCAGAAAAAGAGTCTCTTAGCTTATAATAAACAGTCAAATCTCAAGTGAAGCCTGTATAGCCGCTTGAAAAACATTCAGCTGTCCTTTCTTTAGAGGTTCATGTTAATAAAAGTCTTGGGCTTCTCTCAACTGCTGGCGTCATGGTGTTGGAATGGTAATAATAACTTGGCCAACTAGTGCTTGTCTGAACACAATCCCATGAGAGCAGGTGCTATGAAATACAGAAGCCAAAAGAGACACAGGAAGACCAGGTTGTGAAGGAAGATGAATTCGCTCCTGGGAATGTTTGCATTGGGAGAAATACTGTCTCATAACTATGGAAGAAAGGTGGGATAAAAGAAAAAGCAATGTGTGGAAGTGAGTAAAATAACCATCACTAAATTGAAAAGAAAAGCCTCATAACAAAAACTAGATTGATGAATGACATTTAAGCTGTGGAAAGATACCATTCTGATGAAACATGAACTGAAAAGATTTTTTTCTGAAGGCTAATTTACATTTTTTCTGTTTTCAGTCTTCAACGTATTTGAGTAGATGTATGGTTCTGCATGATTAGTTAGTGTCTTTTTTCTCTGATATAGAGAAAAAGCTTGACACACTTGGATGCCAGCAGTCAGTCAGATGACCCCTGGGAGAGACATGACTAAAGCCAGATAAAGCCTTGTTAAGAGAAGGGGACGTTCTGGGGCTTGCCCTGAGGTGGTGTCTTATGATTTAGTTTATGGAGGGATTTCCCTCCCAAGCTGAGCATGGCTGACACCAAACTGTGCCGGGGAACAGGGTCCTTCCAAGAGGGATTGAAGACATGTGTCTGATACAGCCCAATGGCACTTGACTGGAGGACATTTGTGGTACAAAATAATTGCTCCCCAAAGATGTCCTTGTCCTAACCTGGGAACTACACTTGTATTACTTTACATATGAAGAGGAGACTTGCAGGTGTGGTTGAATTAAGGATCTTGACATGAGGAGATTTTCCTGGATTATCTAGGTGGGTCCAATCTAATCACATATGTCTTTAAAAGATAAACTTTTATAGCTGGGTCAGAAAGAGATGTGATGATAGAACAGGCTCAGATAGATACAACTGAGAATAACTCTTTAAAGTCATCCCACTGTTGCTAGCTTTGAAGATGGAGAAAGGGAATGTGGGCGGCCTTTAGAAGATGGAAAAGGTAAGGAAGTGGATTCTCCCCTAGAGCCTCCAGAAAGGAATGCAGACCGATTGACACCTGGATTTTAACCTACTGAGACCCAGTTTGAACTTCTGACTTCTGGAACTGTAAGATAATAAATTTGTATTTTTTTAAGCCACTAAGTTTAGCGTATTTGTTATAGCAGTAAAAGAAAGCTACTGAAATATTGTCCTATGTTAATGCTTTCTCTTTGTTGTCTATTGCTAGTTTGTTTGATGAATCCTTCTGTCTAAATAATAAAGCTGTAATGTTAGCCTAGCTCCCTAAGAAAAATCTTGAACATAGAACATGATTTTAAAGGTAGAATTAAGTAAATAGGTCTATCAGTAGATACATTAGCAAATTAATATATTCACTCTTTTCACTCACAAATACTTTTTGAGCTCCTATTGTCAACAAGCATTATATTAGATTCTGGGATTGAAACCTGAATGAAGACAGATTTCATCCTGCCTTCAGGAAGAGTTTGTAGACTTTTATAAGAGATTGACTATTAAACAGGGAATTCCAATGTATGGAGTAGATAAGCTTGCTTCTCTGTTATCCTCACTATAGGTATTCAGAGTTCACCTTCATCTACTAAATTAAGCCAGTCACCACTCTTTCATTCAGTTTCCATCCCCCATGAATTTGTTTCAATCTGTGGTCTACTTACCATCTCTTCCTCTTTTTATTGTTTCTGAGGGGATATATGGCTTATCTTCTGTGTATTATTGACCTTGGTTTTCTCTTGGGAACCTGTTACAGCGTGACCCTTCATTATCTCTCTGGAAAAATAAACCATCAAACAATCCTTCCCTGTGCTAAGTGTTGAAGTAGGAGGAAAGAGATAAACTAGTCAACTTTCTCAGCTATAGCCTTGAGGTGAGCCAGGAGGTGAGCAAGGTATATTCAGAACTTGCAAATAAGTTAGCGTTTTTTTTTCTGCTGAGGTAGTTCAGAATAAATTGGAACAATGATGAATAGGAATAATGTAGTAAATAAAACAATAATTTACATCATCATTATTATTATTATTTTTTAATTTCCATCCATTATTTTCTAGAATTGTAAATCCTAAGGGCTTTGGCAGATTCTCTTGGTGAAGGCATATCTTTCCTCATCAGTGATTAGCTTCCTAATTATGAGAGATACATCTGCCCAGGCAAGTACCCAGACCTAGAATAACTAGATTAGGTTCCTGTGAGTCTGTTATACCCCCTTTCATTTGCCGACTATACTAATAAAGAGATGGTACCAAGCAAAGGGAAAATTACATCTATTACTAAGCAAAAAATGTTTGGGATACTTAAAGCTATGGAATTCTCTCTCTGTAAACGTTGAATCAATATTTTTTTTGTCTAGAGGAATGGTCTTTAATTCCCATGCTGAATTTTAAGGTGGTGCCCTTTTCAAAGCATGGCCCTAGTTTATACAGATTAAGTAGTATTTGAATTGGCCAGAAAGAGAATGTGCGAAATGGATGTACTGTAGCTTATTTGTTGGTCCTTCCTTTCAGTTTCTGAAATGGTTGGCTCTGTGGCAAGTCTGGTATCTCTGGCTAATTTCTGCAGGAAGGGTACAGTGACTAATGGAGGGGAGCATGCAGAAGTGGCTCATGAATAACAGAGAAAGTGTGTTGAATTAAATCCATTCAGGGAGATGATTTGTGGCTATGTGATAAAATGTACAGATGTTAATTGCTCTTCCTCTTCTCACGCATGATTGCCTTGCTGTCCTACCCTGCCTGTGTGTGCCTGCAGAGAACACATGACAGATGTTACAAATAGGAGGTACAGGGAGGGTGTAGTGTGAGAACAAAGGCGCTGGGAGTGGGCGAGAGACAGATCAGAGAAAGAGCAGGCAGCAAGCCTGGGCAGGGAAAGGAAGCAATATTCAGGCCAGGAGGGCAGACAACCAGAGCCTGAGAATATCACAAAGCCCTAAAAAGCAACGCCATGAATTGATATGGGATTTCCCTGTCTTCCATCTTGCACATGAAGGATTCATTTAATCCATTCTGAAGATTCAAGTGTCTAACCAGGAATTCTATTTGGGATGGAAGAAGCTAGAATTCTTCTCTACCTTCTAACTGATTTGTTCATGGCAATTTCCATGCTGAAGCAACCTGTCAAGTTTGGTACAGATTACTTGGGTCATCTGGGGAATTCCCATGACCCAGCCTTGGAACACTCAAAATTTAGATATTCAGAGAGGTTGAAGAGCCTGCAAAGAATACCTAACAGAAGAAAACACAGTGAGACTGGAGAAAAACCAGCAAAGAGTGGTTTCACTAAAGTCAAAAGAAGAGTTTCATAGAGTGAATTGTGGACTAAGGGGAAATAGAATAACATGTATGGAGAGATGTGACTACTGGATTTGGAATCATGGAGCAGTTTTATTGGCATGATGTGGAAGGAAGCCAGATTAGAATGGGTTTTTCATTAACTAATTCCTGATGTTCACACAAAGGGTTTTTGAGTACTTAGTATGTAGCAGGTATTTATTATTCTGGGTATCGGGGGACTCATTGGTGAAAGACAGACATAATCTAGACTTTCATGGTGGCCTGCTGGACCCTCTGACCTTATGATTCCGTGGGTCTGACAACTTATGATCAGCAGTTCTGGCCAGTTGTTCTCTTGATGTCCCAGGAACAAGCTCTTCATCTCTACTATAGTTTAGTAGAATGGCACATTTGTTGTTTGTAAGATGTATAATTTTCCACTGCAGGGCCTATGGCTTTGCTTTCTAACTAATGTTATTATAAAGTTCATACAACATTTTTGTAAAACCTTACAATTCCCACCCCTGCATTTTTTGCTTTTGTTGTTATATATTTTATTTCTACATGGACAATAGACTCTACAATAGTATTAATATTGTTATTTTCAATAAACAACAGTCTTTTAAAGAGATTTAGAAGTATATGTATGAATTTTTTTTTTTTTTTTAAATTATATATTTTCCAAGATATTTACCCTTTTAGGTGTTTCACATTCTTTCTTGCAGAACTACATTTCTATCTGGTGTCATTGCCTCTCAGCCTAAGAAACTTCTTTTAGCATTTCTTGTAATTCAGGTATTCTGGGCATTTTCCTTTCAACTTCTGTGTGTTAGAAAATATCTTTATTTTACCTTAATTTTTGATGACTGGTTTTTCTGGTTTTAGAATGCTAAGTTAACTGTCTTTTTCTTTCAGCAGTTAAAAATGTTCCATTGTGTTCTGGATTCCATTATTTTGGATAAGTCAGCCATTATTCGCATCATTGTTCCCTTGTATGTAATGTGTCTTTTTTCTTTGGTTGCTTTCAAGATTTTCTGCTTATCTTTGCTTTTCAGCAGTTTAACTATGATGTAATTACACGTGGCTTTATTTCATTTATTTTGCTTGAGGCCACTGAGCTTCTTGGATCTGAGGGTTGATATCTTGCATCAGTTTAAAATAATTCTTACCATTTTCTCTTTAAACATTTTTCTGTCTTCCTCTCTATGCTTTCCTCTTCTGAGATTCCAATTATTTCCATGTTACAACATTTTCCATTGTCATGCAATTCTTGAATGCTGTGTTTCATTCTTTTTTTATCTTCATGATTCGGTTTTGATAATTATTACCAGCTCAGTGCTTTTTTTTTTTTTTCTCTCTCTTCTGGTGTATCCAGTCAGCTGATAAACCCATTGAAAGGTATCTTTATTTTGCTAATTTTATTTTTATTTTTACCACATTCATTAGCTTTCTATATAGTTTCCATCTGTCTGCTGAAATTCCCCATCTGTACATAGCTGCTCTTCTCCTTTTTTATTAGATCATTTAATATATTCATAACTATTAATATATAGTTATTTTAAAAATCCTATCTAATAGTTATAACCTGATTTATACCTGGATCTAATGTTATTGAATGTTTTCTCATTGTATTAGTTAGCTCAGTGCTATAACAAGCCACAGACTGGGTGGCTTAAACAACAGATGTTTATTTTATTACAGTTTTGGAGGCTGGAAGTCCAAGATCAAGCAAGATGTCAGTAGGGTTAGTTTCTGATGAGTAGTCCCTTCCTAGCTTATAGATAGGTACTTTCTCACTATGTTCTCACATGGCCTTTCCTCTGTGTGTGTTCCAAGAGAGACTAAGGTCTCTAGTGTCTTTCCTCTTTTTATAAGGATACCAATCCTATCAGATTAGGACCCCACCATTATGACCTCATTTAACCTTAGTTACCTTCTTAAAGGCCCTATATCCAAATAAAATTATACTGGAGGTTGGGGCTTTGGCATATAAATTTTGGGAGGACACAAATTCAATCCATAATACTCTCCTAGGGATGGGTTACCTGAACTTTCTCCTTGTGTCTCATAACTTTTTATTTAATTTCAGACTCAGAAAACTAGATCTTGAAGTAAATAATACTTTTGCCCATAAAAGGCACATAATAATAATAATAATAATAATAATAATAATTATTATTATTATTTTTCGTCAGGTCATCATGGGCCTGAGTTAATCTAGTCTGTAGTTGAGCTGGGTTTGCATTTAGTGGTTACTTTAGTTAGATTCAGTTCACCAATGACTTCATATTATTTGAGGATGGGATAAAATCTTCTCTGTCTCAGGCTTGGGATCTAAATGCCTGGATCTTTCCTTGCTCTTAGGATTCAGCAGGCCCAACATGCCTGAGTATCAGAGAGTATCTCTCAATTTTATTGCTTTCCGCAATCATAGGTGGTAGCTGCCTTGTTCTTAGTGTGAGGACCTGAGTGACCAGAATGTTTTTCTCAGTTCTTCAGCCCTGGCATCAGACTTGATCAGACCCCTCATATCTGCACTCAGAGTGGGTCTCTCTCAGCTATTCTGCTCTTTCTTCAGCTATAGACTGCTGCTGCCTTGTACTCAGTGTAAAAGGACTAGAGTTCCTGGAATGTTTCTTTCAGTTCTCTTATTCTGTTTTCAGACTTCACCAAGCCCACATCCTTGCACCTCATAGGGGTTTTTCTCAGTTCTTTTGTCCCATTCCAACTACAGACGACCACTTCTTCATACTTAATGAAGACCTGAAGGGTTTCTCTTAGTTTTTTTGTTTTTCTCTCTTCCCTCAGACACCAGTCATCCTTACGCCTGGGCTTCAGGACATTGTGTCTAAGCTCCTCTGATCTGATTCCAATCTTTCTTGTGAGCACAAAGGTGAAAGTCTTTGGATTTATTGGGGTGCCATTGGTTAAAAAAATTATATAGGTTACAAGTGTACCATTCTGTAATACATCATCTATATATTGCATTGTGTGTTCACCACCCAAAGTCATATATATGACCCCCTTTACCTTCTTCTATCTCCCCCCATCCCCCTTTCCCTCTGGTAACCACCATACTGTTGTCTGTGTCTATGAGTTTTTGTTCGTTTGTCTTGTTTTTTCATTTGTTGCTTTCAGTTATATATCCCACATATGAGTGAAATCATACATTTCTTGACTTTTTTCCAATTGACTTATTTTGCTGAGCATGATATTCTCAAGATCCATCCATGTTATGACAAATGGCAGTATTTCATCTTTTCTTATGGCTGAGTAGTATTCAATTTGTATACGTGAATCACATCTTCTTTATACAATCATCTATCAGAAGATACTTCTGTTGTTTCCATGTCTTGGCCACCATGAGTAATGCTTTAGTGAACCTAGGGGTGCATATATCTTTATGAATAAATGTTTTCAATTTTTTTTTGGATACCCAGAAGAGAGATTGCTGGATCATGTGGAAAATCTATTCTTAATTTTTTGAGTAACGTCCATACTGTTTTCCATAATGTCTGTTAGGTTCATTTTTTTAAATTGGTAATTTATTGTGTTGTAATTGACATATAACATCACATTTGTTTCAGGTATACAACATAATGATTCAATATATATCATGAAATGATTATCACAATAAATCTAGTTAATATCCGTCACCATAAGTAGTTACAATATTCCATTATATATATATATATATATATATATATATATATATGTGTATATATATATATGTATATGTATGTATATATGTATGTATATATATGTATGTATATACATGTATTATATATATATATATATATATATATATATATATATATATATATATATATAATTTTATTTACTCATTCATCCACCTGTGGACACTTAGATTGCTTCCATGTCATGGCCATTATAATGCTGCAATAAACATGGGGGTATAGCTATCTTTGCAAGTTGGTGTTTTCATTTTATTCTGCTCAATACCCAGAACTGGATTCCTGGATCATACGGTAATTCTATTTTTAATTTTTTAATTTTTTTTTTTATTTTTTATTTTTTTGGTAATTCTATTTTTAATTTTTGAGGAACCTCCATACTGTTCTCCATAGTGGCTGCACCAACTAACACCCCCACCAACAGTGTGCAAGTGTTCCCTTTTTTCCACATCCTCGCCAACACTTGTTATTTCTTGTCTTTTTGATAATAGCCATTCTAAAAGATATGAGGTGATATCTTACTGTGGTTTTGATTTGCATGTCTCTGATGACTAGTGTTCCAGGCTGGTTGCTGACCCTAGTTCCCTCCAAATTACCTTGTGCTATCTAAACAATCCAGTAGTATACAGATGGGCATTCTTGGGATCTCTATATAATTCCCTTGTTGAATATCTCCCTCTCAGCAGTTATTATTAAAACCATGGTGAAGTTCTGTTCAAAAGTATTCATTTTTTTTTTTAGGGGGAAGTAGGATATTGAATATGAAACTTGCATTGCTACATTGCTGCTACATTTGATTTTCCACTTGATAGGCCACGTCAGCTCATTGGGCAAGCTTATCTGCTGCCTTTTAAAAATATAAATATTATATGAAAGAAAGTATTTACACTAATAGAAAACGATTTCTAAAAAGGAAATGATGTGAGGAAAGAGGAAGTTGATGGGTACTAAAAGAATGGTGTCAGCAGTTTCAAGCGAGAGTAGTATAATTGATGTTTTAAGTTTCTGAGGTCACAAAGAATCCAAGAGAGAAAATCCCTAATCCATTCTTCTTCCTCTTCCCCAGCAGACAATAAATAATTTGGGGGCTTTACTTCATAGTTTGTGGGTTAGGTTAGAGTTTGTGGGGGGAATCTCAGTTATCATTTACAGTAACTGTGTTCAGAAAAAAAAATCTAAACGGTGTTGCTGCCTCCCAAACTGCTAGAATTTCTAGGTTAAATGAAATCTGAATATTTTTGGGTATTATCATACCTACAAATTGAAGAACATACCTATGGGTAGAACATTTCTGTTATTTCTTTCATGGAAAACATGGTAAATAAATATCTTAATCACAATATGAGTTACTCTATGAGGTAAGAATCTTTTTTTGATGTACTTTTGTTAAAGTAAAACTAAAAATGACTAGCACCCTTCCCTTTTATAAAATAATATATACTAACTGACAAGACAAATAAGCAGCCAAAGCAAAACAAAACAAAACAGATAAATCACAAAACATACTTAGATTGTATCCCAAATAAGACTTAATGTCAACAGCATAACAGTTTTAGTCAGGAATAAACTAAGCTTTGGCATTTTACTGCAATGTGAAGCTGTTGGTATTAGAAGCATGGCGATTCATCTTAAAATCCTTAGGCTCTTGCACAATGTTTGGACTATAGTAGGTTTTTAAAGTGAATGTTTGAATAAATAAAAGGATGTATAAATTGGAAACAAAGAAAATTGATTGATTAATTCAGCATTATGTACTTATTGATTAGTTTTATCACTTGCTATGTAGGCATTATAAAGAATGCACAGGTAATTTGAATGTTAATAAGTTTACAGTCTACTAGGGAAAACAAAATAAATAAAAATAGCTACAATACAAAGTAAAAAGTTTTAAAAAAATGACACATAAAGCATTATGGGATTAGGGTATTGATAACATACTTTCAGGTTTAGAGATAACAGGATAGCTTAATCAAAAAGGTAAGTTTTAGCTGCTTTTGAAGAAAGGATAGAATTAAGGCATGGAGGAGGGCAGTTCAGGAAAAAGAAACAGTGTAAACCAACTGGGGGCCTGGGGTAGGGAAGTACTGATTTTTTTGGGAACAGTGAATGTTTTAATTTGGTTTAGGTCTTGGGTGTATGATGATGTATTTTAGGAAATAAAAATAGAAAAATAGTCTGTGATATTTTAAACACTAAGAAATTAAGACCTTTTTTCTGCAATCAAAGGCATTTGACCAAGGACTTATATTTGATCAGAGCTGTACTCTCAGATTAGACTACCATAAATTGGAGAAAGAGAGAGACTGAAGGATGAGTGGATTGTCCTAGTTTATGTAGAAAGTCATGAGAACAAGGTAGTGGCAGTGCAATGAAGAAGAGAGGACAATTTAAAATATAAAGCCCAGATCTGATCAGTTGGATTGGACCACTAATCTTGAGGAGGCAAGGGTGACATCAGAGTCAACCAGTTTAAGAGGCTTTGATCCTGGGTAACAGGGTAGATGACTATATCATAAAATAAATTGCAGGATACAGGGGGAATAAATGTGGAAAGAAAGGTCTTAAATTCAGTCATTGACATTGTTGGTGTGAGGTTTTATAGGGAAATCTAGGTGGAGATGTTCCCCATAATAATGGAAAATGCAGGACCTAAATTTCACAGAGATGGAGGACTGGAAATGAAGAGTAAGAAGCCATATTTCTAAAAGTCATAGTTGAAGCCATGATATTGGATGAGAATGTTGATGGTGAGAGTATTAGCAAGAACAGGTAAGAGCTCCTAGTTTTACACACATGACACCTACTACATAAGACCACCTGGCAAAGACTGAGAGATATAGGAGATCTACCTAATATGTGGAAACTAACACAGAGAGGCAGACAAAATGATGAAACAAAGAAACATGTCCCAAATAAAACTCCAGAAAAAGAAGTAAATGAAATGGAGGCCACCAACCTACCAGAGACAGAGTTTAAAACACTGGTTATAAGAAAGCTTGAGGAAATTAGTGAGAACTTTAACAAAGAGATGGTAAGCATAGAGAAGGACATAGAAACCATAAAAAAGAACCAGTTAGAAATAAAGAATATGATAACCGAAATGAAGAATACAGTAGAAGTAATCAACAGCAGATTAGAGGAGCAGAAGATCAAATCAGTGATTTGGAAGACAAGGTAGTAGAAAACACCCAATCAGAATGGCAAAAAGATAAAAGGTGAAAAAAAAATGAAGATAATTTAAGGGATCTCTGAGACAACATGAAGTGTAGCAGCATTCACATCAAAAGAGTACCAGATGGAGAAGAGTGTTAGCAAGGGATCAAGAACCTATTTGAAAAAATAATAACTGAAAACTTCCCCAACCTGGAGAAGAAAATAGACATACAAGCCCAGGAAGTGCAGAGGGTGCCAAACAAGATGAACCCAAAGAGGCCCACAACAAGACACATCATAATAAAAATGGCAAAGTTTAAAGACAAAGAGAGAATCCTAAAAGCAGCAAGAGAAAGAAAACTAGTTACCTACAAGGAAGCTAGTATAAGACTGATTTCTCAACAGAAAATTTGCAGGCCAAAAGGAAGTGACAAAAAATATTCAAAGAGATGTAAAGCAAGGATACTACAATGAAGACTACTCTACCCAGCAAAGCTATCATTTAAGATTGAAGAAGCGATAAAGAGCTTCCCAGACAAGAAAAAGCAAAATAAATTCATTACTACCAAGCCAGTATTACAAGAAATGTTAAAGGAACTTCTTTAAGAAGGAGGGGGAAAACAAACAAAGAAAAAAGATAAAAAAAACATGAGAAATAAAATGACAATAACTATGTACCTATTAATAATCACTTTAAATATACATGAATTAGGCAATCCAATCAAAAGAGATGGGGTAGCTGAATGGATAAGAAAACAAGAACCATACAAAGCTGTCTATAAGAAACCCACCTCAGATCGAAAGACACACATAGACTAAAAGTAAAGGAATGGAAATAGATATTTTATGTGAATGAAAATGAAAATAAAAGCTGGGGTAGTTATGCTTATATCAGACAAAGTAGACTTTAAAACTAAGACTATAATAAGAAACAAAGAAGGACATTACATAATGATAAAGGGATCAACCCAGCAAGAGGACACAACACTAGTAAATATCTAATCATCCAACAAAAAGAAGCACCTTAATATATAAAACAAATATTGACTGACATAGGCAGAGATCAACAGTAACAAAATCAAAGTAGGGGAGTTTAATACCACACTGCATCATCTTCCAGACAGAAAATCAACATGGAAACAGTGGCTTTAAATAACACACCAGACTAGATGGATTTAATTGATATTTTTAGAGCATTTTACCCCAAAGCAGCAGAGCATACATTCTTTTCAAATGCAACCTGAACATTTTCCAAGATACAGTATGTTGGGCCACAAAACAAATCTCAATAATTTTAAGAAGATTGAAACACTATCAAGCATCTTCTCTGACCCTCTGACCACAATGGTATGAAACTAGAAATCAGCTACAAGAAAAAACTGAAAAACAGACATATACATGGAGACTAAATGACATGCTATTAAATAACAAATGGGTTAACATAGAGATCAAGGAAGAAATTAAAAGATAACTTGAGACAAATGAAAGTGAAAACACAATGACCCAAAATATATGGGACAGCAAAAGCAGTCCTAAAAGGGAAATTCAGCAATATAGGCCTGCCTCAAGAAACAACAAAATCTCAAAAAGCAGTTTAATTTTATACCTAAGAGAACAGGAAAAAGAACAGCAAACAAATCCAAAAGTGAGTAGTAGGAGGGAAATAATAAAAATCATAGTGGAAATAATAGAAATAGAGGCTAAAAAGAAAAAAATACAAAAGAGCAATGAAACCAAGAGCTGGTTCTTTGAAAAGACAAACAAAATTGATAAAACTTTAACCAGACTCATCAAGAAAAAAATGAGAAAGAACCCAAATAAATATAATCAGAAATGAAAGAGGAGAGAAAAGTGAGAGCTGACACCACAGAAATACAAAAAATTATAAGAAAATACTCTGAGTTATTATACACCAACAAATTGGAAAGCCTGGAAGAAATGGAAAAATTCCTAGAAGCATACAATCTTCCAAGACTGAATCAAGAAGAAGCAGAAAATCTGAACAGACCAATTACTACTAATGAAATCTAATCAGTAATGAAAAAACTCCCAAAACACAAAAGTTCTGGACCACATGGCTTTACAGGTGAATTTTGCCAAACATTCAAAAAGACTTAACACCTATTGTCAAACTATTCCAAAAAATTCAAGAGGAAGGAAGGCTCCCAAGTTCATTCTATAAGGCCACCATTACCCTGATTCTAAAACCAGACAAAGACATTACAAAGAAAACTATAGGCTGATATTCCAGATGAATATAAATGCAAAAATTGTCAACAAAATGTTATCAAATTGAATTCAGCAACACATTAAAAAGATCATACACCATGATGAAGTGAAATTTTTTTCCTGACATGCAAGGTTGATTCAATGTCCACAAAACATTTAATGTGATACACTACATAAAATAAAAGATAAAAATCATGTGATCATATCAATTGATATAGAAAAAGTGTTTCACAAAATCCAGCATCCATTTATTATAAAAATGTGCAACAAAGTAAGAATAGAAGGAACAAACCTCAACATAATAAAAGCCATTCTGACAAATCCACAGCTATCATCATACTCAGTGAAAAAAAGCTAAAAGCATTCTCCTTGAGATCGGGAACAAGATCAGAATGTCCACTTTTATTCAACATAGTATTGGAAGTCTTAGCCACAGCAATCAGGCCAGAAAAAAATAAAAAGCATCCAAATTAGAAAGGAAGAAGTAAAACTGTCATTATTTACGGAAGACATAAAACTATAGATGGAACCCTAATAATTTCACCAAAAAAACTATTAGGACGGATAAATGAATTCAGTAAAGTGGCAGGATACAAAATTAACATTCAGAAATTGTTTGCAATTTTTACATCAATAATAACTGTCAGAAAGGGAAATTAAAAAAATAAATCCCAATTACAATTGCACATAAAAAAAAAGTACCTAGGAATAAACTTAACCAAGGAAATAAAAGACCTGTACTCAGAAAACTGTAAGATACTGGAGAAAGAAATTGAAGAAGATACAAATAAATGGAAGCATATATTGTGCTCATGAATAGGAAGAATTAGCATCATTAAAATGTCCATGCTACACAAAGAAATCTATAGATTCAATGCCATTCCTATCTAAATACTAATGGCATTTTTCACAGAACTAGAACAAATAATTTTAAAATTTATATGAATCACAAAGCCCCCAAATAACTGCAGCAACCTTGAGGAAGAAGAACAAAATTGGAGGTATCATGCTACCTGATATCAAACTATACTACAAGGTTATAGTGATTAAAACAGCATGTTACTGGCATAAAAACAGACACACAGACCAAAGGAACAGAAGAGAGCACAGAAATAAACTCATGCCTATATGGTAATTTATAACAAAGAGAAAGATTATACAGTGGGGTAAATACAGTCTATTTAATAAGTGGTGTTGAAAAAACTTGACAGATATCTAGAAAAAAGTGAAACGGGACCACCTTCTTACTCCACATACAAGAATAAATTAAAAACGGATTAAAGACTTAGATGTAAGAACTGAAATCATAAAAATCCTAGAACAAAACATAGGCAGTAAACTCTCAGACATTGCCTTTAGTAATATATTTTTTTGATCTATTTCCTTGGGAAAGGGAAACAAAAGAAAAAGTAAACAAATGGGACTACATTGAACTAAAAAGCTTTTGTAGAGCCAAAGAAACCATCAACAAAATGAAAAGACAGTATACTGAATGGTAGAAGGTATTCACCAATGATACTTCTGGTAAGGGGTTAATATTCAAGGTTTATAAAGAGCTCATACAACTGAACACACACACACACACACACACACACACACACACACATTAAAAAAAACAAATCATAAAAAATGGGTAGAGGACTTGAATAGACATTTCTTCAAGAAGGACATAAGATAGCTAATAGATATATGAAAAGATGCTCAACATCACTAATTATTAGAAAAAAGAAAATTAATAGACCCCTCTGTTTACTGTAGCACTATTTATAATAGACAACATATGGAAACAACTGAAATGCCTATCTATAGACGATTGGGTAAAAAATGAAGTGGTACATGTATACAGTGGAATATTATTCTGTCATAAATAAGAATTATGTAGTGCCAGGTGGGCTCTAGACTTATCAGAGGGATCACTTCATAAATTATATAACTGTCTAACCACTGCACTGTACACCTGAACTAATATAAAGTAATATTGAATGTCAGCTATAGATGAGAAATTAAAAAAATAAATAAAATGACTGACCTTAACAGAAATTGATAAGGACATGGAGGAACCAGAAGTCATACTGCTGATAGGAATGTAAAATTATATAATTTCTTTGGGAGACAGATTGATAGACTGAATAATGGTCCCTCAAAGATGTTCATTATCTTAAGTAATCCCTGAAATCTGAGAATGTTTCTTTTCATGGTAAGAGGATTTTGTAGATGTGATTAATTGAAATGTTTTAGTGATCCAGGACATTTTCATGGATTATAAAGGTGGATACTATTAATATATAATCACAAAGTTCCTTATAAGAGGGAGGCAGGTGGATCAGCATCAGTAGTACAAGATGCAATCACAGAAGCTAGAAGTTAGAGTGTCCTGAGAATGAGGACAGGAGCAAAGAAATGCCGGCAGTTACATACTAAAAAAGGAAAGCAAAAGGAGTCTCCCCTGAAGCGTCCAGAAGGAACACAGCCTGGCCAGCATCTTGACTTTAGACTTTTGACGTCTAAAACTGTAAGATAATTTTTTGTTACTTTAAGTCACTCGGTTTTTTATAATTTGCTATAGTAGCAATAGAATTAGTAGATTCTTAAAATTTTAAACACATATCTACAATGTATCCAACTCCTTCTACTCCTCGACAGTTATGCAAGAGAAATGAAAGCGTATACTCATCCAAAAACTTGTATATGAAAGTTGGTAGCAGCTTTATCTGTAATAATCAAAACCTGGAAACAAGTCAAATGTCACAGGTGAGTAGATCAACAAATCATGGTATATCCAGACAATGGAATATGGAACCAAGTAATAAAAACAAAATGAACTATTGATAAATACAATCATCTGGATGCATCTCAGAATAATTACACTGAGTAAAGAAAGCAGAAAAGCAGAAATCCTACAGTAGAGCATACTGTAGGATTCCATTTTTTAAAATTCTAGAAAATGTAAGCTAATCTACAGTGACAGATCAATATATGCTTGGGGTGAGTAGGAGAATGAGAACAGAGAAAGATTGTAAAAGGTCATGAGAAAACTTTTGGGGGTGACGGATAAGTTCATTATCTTGATTGTCAGGGTAGTTTTAGAGGATATACATTATTAAAACTTATCAAATTGTATACTTTAAATATGTGCTCTTCAGATTGCCAGTCAAGATGGTGAAGTAGGTAAACCCTGTGCTTGCCTCATCTCATAACCACATCAAAATTACAACTAAAATACAAAACAACCATCATTGAGAATCATCTGAAGTCTAGATGAACTGAAGTCCTATAACTAAGCAAGACAATGAAGTTCGTGAACTCATCCTAGAAAAAGTGCTACATACTGCATTGCTTAATATCTCCTTGGGGAGCTATGCACTGACACTAGTGCCTAGTCCACCCTTCAAAGCAATTTTGGAAATTTCTGGAATGGCCATCAGAGCTGTCATCATATTACCCTTGATGTCCTGAATGTCATCAAAATGTCTTTCTTTCAATATTGCCTTTATTTTTGGGTAAAGAAAGAAGTCAGTGGGGGCCAGATCAGCTGAGTAGGGAGGGTGTTCCAATACAGTTATTTTTTTTTACTGGCTAAAAACTCCCTCACAGACAGTGCCAATGAGCTGGTGCATTGTCGTGATGCAAGAGCCATGAATTGTTCAGGTCATCTAATTTTTTCATGCAGCCTTTTCAGCACTTCCAAATAGTAAACTTGGTTAACTGTTTGTTGTCCAGTTGGTGCAAATTCATAATGAATAATCCCTCTGATATCAAAAAAGGTTAGTAACATCATTGCAATAAGTTCACAAACTTAATTGTCAGGCCTCATATACAGCATGGATGAGTGAGACAGAGGGTGGCTGGAGTCCCAAGAATTCCTATTAAATAGATAAACAAATCTATTTAAGCCTTAAAAGGCCCACACATGGACTTTCTTGCTGACGGACTCACTTGCTGTACGCTCCAGTGCTGGGGCAGCACCTAGAAAAGTGCCAGGGACATATGGGAAGGAACTGAGTGGTCTGGCTGCAGGGTGAGGGCCAGAGTGGCAGCTTTCTCCCAGACAGTAGTACTCATGGTATCTATTATTTCATTGTTGAGCCCTCCTCCAGCCCAGCATGCAGATATAAGTGGCTGCCATATCTGAGTCTCCATCAATCTGGCTAACACCTTTAGCCCGCCCCCTCCCCCCCCCCCCGGTGATTTCCTGAGACCCCACCCCACCCAAATTTTGGACACACCCAAGCTGCTTCCAGTGGCTTTTCCATACAAACAGCCTGTCTTGGCTTATGCCTGACTTTCCTAAAATCTATCAAAGGTTAACAAACCCCAAACAAGCAGCATCTGGCCTTCGAAGGCCCTGTACCTCTTGCTGAGCAGCTTCAAGAATAGCACAAGTAGCAGCTAACCTTGGATTGTGTCTTGGACTCTCAAGGCACCTCCCAGCCCAGCACAGGTGGCTGCCATCTCATTTCAGGTGGCCCTGGGCAGGATATAGGCTATGGATGAACTTAGCCTGCAGTGAGTTCCTCTCCCAGGAGTCCCTCAGGCTGGTATGTGCAGTGGACCACTTCAGACCAGGGTGGAGCACAACCCACATGCCTTCACAGATGACACACCCAAAGGGCAGATTGGGCAGTCCATAGAGCCCTGCTAAAGGGAATCCTGCTCAGTAGGGTCAGCCCCTGCACAACACCTCCTGCACTGTACTCATGGCCAGTCCTCACAACCAATCAACCCAAGGGTCAATCACTCCCACTGATGTACAAACAGCAACCAAGACTCAACTATAACAGGAGGTCATACACAACACATACAAGGGACACATCTGGAGCATCAAGGTCAAGTGACTAGGGAGACTGTGCCACTGGGCCCCACAGGACACCTGATATATTAATCCACTCCAGTAAGACTGGGAGACATAGCAGCCTTACCTGATACATAGAAACAGGGAGGCAGCGAAAAATGGGGAGACAAAAAATCATGTCCAAAAAAAAAAAAAAAGAACAAAGCTCCAGAAAAGGAAATAAACAAAATGGAGATAAACAACCTACCAGATGCCAAGTTCTGAACACTGGTTATAAGGATACTCAGTGATCTCAGGGAGAATTTCAACACAGAGATAGGAAACATAAAAATGGAGGTAGAAAACATTAAAAAAAAAAACAAGTCATAAATGAAGGATACAATAAAGTGAAGAATACATTAGAGGGAATCAACAGTAGATTAAATTAAGCAGATGATGGAATGAGCTATTTAGAAGACAAGGTAGCAGAAAACACCCAATCATAACAGCAAAAAGAAAAAGAAGCTAATAAAATGAGGAGAGTTTAAGGAGCCTCTGGGACAACATCAGGTGTACCAACAAGCACATCATAGGGGAACCAGAGGGAGAAGAGAGAGAGTAAGGAATCGACAACCTATTCAAATAAATAATGATGGAAATCTTACCTAACCTGGTGAAGGAAATAGACATACAAACCCAGGAAGTGCAGAGTCCCAAACAAGATGAACCCAAAGAAGCCAAGACACATCATAATTAAAATGCCAAGTGTTAAAGGGAAAAAGAATATCTTAAAAGCAGCAAGAGAAAAGTAGTTATTTACCTACAACAGAGCTTCCCTAAACTGTCAGCTGATTTCTCAACAGAAACTTTGCAGGCCATAAGGGATTGGCACAAAATATTCAAAGTGATGAAAAGCAAGGACCTACAACCAAGATTACTTTACCCAGCAAAGCTATCAATTATAATCGAAGAATAGATAAAGAGCTTCCCAGACAAGAAATATGTAAAGGACTTCATCAACACCAAACCAGTATATAAGAAATGTTAGAGGGACGTCTTTAAGAAGAAGAAAATAAGATAAAAAATATGAATAATAAAATGTAATAACTACATACCTATCAACGATTCATTTAAGTGTAAATGGATTAAATGCTCCTATCAAAAGACATAGCGTTGCTGAGTGGATAACAAAGCAAGACCCTTACATATGTAGCCTACACGAGACACACCTCAAACCAGAAGACACACACAGACTGAAAATAAAGGGATGGACAAAGATGTTTTATTAAAATTGAAATGAAACAAAAAGCTGGAGTAGCATTACTTATACCAGACAAAATAGACCTCTTTAAATATTATTTTCAGGTGTACAAAACAACATAACGATTATACATTTACACCCCTCACAAAATCATAACCCCTCCTCCAAGTCTACTACCCCTTTGACATGGCACATAGTTACAATACCATTGACTATATTCCCTATGTTGTACTTTATATCCTGTGCCTACATACATATATTTAATTATAATTCACATTCAATATTATTCTACATCAGCTTCATGTGTACAGCGCTGTGGTCAGGCATCTATACAGTCTATGAAATGATCCCCCTGATAAGTCCAGTACCCATCTGGCACCCTACATAATCTACACAACATTATTGATTATATTCCCCATACCGTGTTTCACATCTCCATGACTATTTTGTGACTACCAATTTGAACTTTCTAATCCTTTCACCTTTTCCCCCATTCTCGAACCACCCTCATCTAGCAACCATGGGTATTTTTCTCTATAGCTCTGTGTCTATTTGTTTTGTTTGCTCATTTATTCTGTTCTTTAGATTCCACATGTAGATGAGATCATATGGTATTTGTCTTTTTCAGTCTGACATATTTCACTCAGTATAGTATTCTCTAGGTCCATCCATCTTATTGTAAATGGTAAGATTTCATTCTTTTTTTTATAGCAGAATAATACTTCATTGTATAAATTTCTTTCAGTTTCTTTATCCAATTGCCCATTGATGGGCATTTCAATTGTTCCCATATCTTGGCTATTGTGGATGGTGCTGCCATAAACATAGGGGTGCAAATATTTTTTCAAATTTGTGTTTTGGGTTTCTTTGGATAAATACACAGGAATGGAATTGCTGAGTCATAGGTAGTTCTATTTTTAATTTTTTGAGGAACATCCACACTGGTTTTCATAGTGGCTGCACCAATTTGCAATCTCACCAACAGTGCACAAGAGTTCCCTTTCCTCCACATCCTTGCCAACACTTGTTGTTTGTTGATTTATTGATGATAGCCCTTCTGACAAGAGTGAGGTGGTATCTCATTGTGGTTTTTATTGGCATTTCTCTGATGATCAGTGACGTTGAGCACCTTTTCGTATGTCTGTTGGCCATCTGTATGTCCTCTTCATGTCTTCTGCCCATTTTTAAATTGGGTTGTTTGTTTTTTTGGTGTTGAGTTGAATGAGTTTTTTTTTTTTTTTTTTTTTAAATAAATTTTGGATATTAAACCCTTATCAGATGTATCATTGGCAAATATCTTCTCCCATTCAGTAGGATGTCTTTTTGTTTTGTTGACGGTTTCCTTTGCTGTGAAAAATCTTTTTAGTTTGATGTAGCTGCATTTGTTTATTTTCTTTTGCTTCCCTTGCCCAAGTGGGATATATCAGTAAAAATGTTAATAAGGATAATGTCTGTGAGTTTATTTCCTGTATTTTCTTCTAGGAATTTTATGGTTTTGTGTCTTACATTTCAGTCTTTAATCCATTTTGAATTTATTCTTGTATAAGAACGTTGTCCAGTTTCATTTTTTTTGCGTGTATCTGTTCAGTTTTCCCAGCACCATTTATTAAATAGACTGTCTTTACCCCAATGTAAATTCTTGCTTCCTTTGTCATAGATTAAATGACCACATAGGCATGGATTTAGTTCTGGCCTCTCTATTCTGTCCCATTGATCTATGTGTCTGTTTCTATGCCAATACCATGCTGTTTTGATTACTATAGCCTTGCAGTGTAATTTGATATCAGGTAGCATGATACCTCCTGCTTTGTGTTTATTTCTCAGGATTACCATGGATATTTGGGGTCTTTTATGGTAACATGTAAATTTTAGGATTATTTGTTCTAGTTCTTTGAAAAATGTCATTGATATTTTGATAGGGATTGCACTGAGTCTATATTTTAACTATTAATTCTTCCTATCCATGAGCATGGTATATGTTTCCATTTATTTGTGTCTTCTTTAGTTTCTCTCTTCAATGTCTTGTGATTTTCTGAGTACAGGTATTTTACTTCTTCAGACAAAATAGACTTTAAAACAAAGTTGCCACAAGAAACAAAGAAGAACCAGTAATCCCACTTCTGGGTATTTATCCAGAGAAACCCAAAATACTACTTTGAAGGGATATGTGTACCCCTGTGTTCATTGCAGCATTATTTACAATTGCCAAAATATGGAGGCCACCTGGGTATCCATCAATGGATAAAGAGGAGGTGGTACATATATACAATGGACTATTAGTTAGCAACAAAAGAGAATGAAATCTTGCCATCTGCATCAATATTGATTGACCTAGAGAATATTGTGCTGAGTGGAGTATGTCAGACAGAGAAAGACAAATGCAATGTGATTTCACTTACATGTGGAATCTAAAGAACAAAATATACAATCAAATGAAACAGAAACAAACTCATAGATACAGAGAACATTTTAAAGGTTGCCAGATAGGAGAGGGGTTAGGGAACAGGGTGAAAAGGAGAAGGGATTAAGAAGTACAAAATGGTAGTTGCAAAGTAGTCATGGGATGTAAAGTATAGCATAGGGAACATAGTCAATAATATTGTAATAACTATGTATGGTGTCAGAGGGGTACTACATTTAATAGGGTGATTACTTCATAAGTTATATAAATGTAATCACTACATTATACAAATGAAACTAATATTTTTTGTTCCCTGTAATTTAAAAATAAAAAAAAATATTAAAAAAATAAAATGTGGCTATTGGAAAAAAATATATGTGCTATATATTGTATGGGAATTGTACTTAAGAATAATGGCAGCAGCAGCAGCAGCAGTTGCAAAGTGTATTACCTCAGGGTAGTTGAGAAGCTCGAATGAGATGATATGCATATAACACTAGCTATAGTTCTTGATACATAGCAAGAACTCAAATTCTAACTTTTTGTTTTGTTTTGTTTAGAGGAGGGAGAACTAAAGCAATAATTGATTGTGAATTACCAGCAATGTTTTGAAATTGTCAAGTCTAATTTTCCCACAGTAGATACTGGCGGTAGGAAAATGAGGAAGAAACTTATTACACACATCATCTTATTAAATATACTGCACAGAGATATGATGCAATCAGGGTGTAGCTTGATAGTGGGCTTTCTATTTTAGAGTAACAGCTGTGAAATCCTTTCTTGGCATATAACTTTTGTTCTTGGTATATAACTTTTGCTTACTGAGTGGCAAGGGTTCTATCCTATTCTTGTTGGACATAGTAGCTGCTTAACAATTATCTGTCAGATTGAACTGAATTAATCATGGTCTCATCTAATTCAGGAAACTGAAATTCATGGCCACATATATTTTGTAAGTTAATTAACCTCAATCCAATTTTGGAGATTCCTTGCCTCAAGATATTTAGTTTTCCCTGATGCTAAATATTTAGGTAATGATAGATAGGAAGCAGTGACTTATGAGGAGAACATGCCTGGGGAACTCCAGAAAGTGTAGGGGGAAGTGTCTAGGAGATGTAACATTGGGTTGGGCTGGGGATGGCAGGGTACTTCCACTTCCCATGATTTCCATGTGTCCTTTCCTGAGTGGAGCAGATTCTTCATCAGCAATAGATGTATGTGTTTTCCTCCCTTGTTCTTGTTAGGTTAGAAGTTGGGTAATGCTGTGTGGGATGAAAATTTTTTCTTCCACATTGTGCCAACCCCTGAAGTTTGTCTGTGCACATGGCACTGAGTAACTCCATGCATAGACCAGTTTAACAGCCATAGTTGGTTCCATACAGAGCCAGTTTTACAGAACATCATCATCTTAAGGGGATATTACTTAATCAAAAAGATCCCAAAGTATAATTGTTTGAAAGTGATCAAGTTCATTATCTAAGTGAGAACAGAACTGTAAACCTTTAGTGTTCTTCAGGGATGCCTGAAAAACTTGCCTATCTAGACATACCTGGGAGATATTTTAGGTTCGGTCCCAGACCACTGCAATAAAGTGAGTCATGCAATAAAGTGAGTTGCAATCTTTTTGTTGCTGGGGGGTCCTACCTTCAATTTGCAAAAAAACAAAACAAAACACAACATCTGTGAAGCATAATAAAACAAAAAGTGCATTAAAACAAGTTATGCCTGTACTGACAGTAGCTGGCTGTGGAATAGATTTTAATCAGAAAAGGTATTTTCTGATTATAAAGGCACTATAAGCATAGGATACTTTTCATATAATTAATATATAAAAGATGCTCATTGTCATTCATAATCAGGAAAATGCAAATCAATATCATAATACTATAACACTGACAAATTTTAGTGTAATAATACCAAGTGTTAGTAAGGATATGGAGCAAGAAATTTCATGTACTGGGGTAGGAGTGTTTGTAAACTGATGCAACCACTTTGAAAACCGTTTGGTATTGCCTAGGAAAATTGAATTTGAGTGTGTTCTATGACATAGCAGTTTCACTCCTAGTTTCACAACCTAGAGAAACTCTTGCATGTGTGCCCGTGGGCATAACAAATAACAAAACTCCCAAAACAACCCAAATATTCATCTCAAGTAAAATGGAGAAATAAATTGAAGTATGCTCATATAATGGAATACTGTAGAGCTGTGAAAGTAAATGAACTATAGCTACATGCAACAACATGAGTAAATTTCCAAAATATAAAGTTGAGGAAAAGAGGAAGGTCATAGAAAAATACATTAAGTAGAAGCTGAATTCATTTTTGGACATGTTAAATGTGAAGTGCTTACTGAACATCCTTGTAGACGTATCCAGATTATGGGTGGAAACACAGGTCTGAAGCTTAGGATTCAGGTGACGTATTTGTGTGGCATTTGATGATGTGATAGCTGAAGCCACTGTGAAAACAGCAAAGGAGAGTGGTAAGGTGAGTGATGATAACCACTACAGTGAACTGAATTTAATGAATGGAATGATGAAATAGAAGAGAGAGGTTAGAGGTGTAGGAAAAAGAGAATGTAGTGTCAGAAACTAAGGGAAGAGTCAAGAGCAGCTACATAATTTTCAGGGTCCAGTCCGAAATGAAAATATGGGGCCCCTGATAAAAAAAAATTATTAAGAATTTTAAAACGGAGACAGAAGAGCCATAAACTGAGCACAGAGTATGGGACCCTATGTGACTACACAGATTGTATACCTATGAGGCTGCTCCTGGGAAGAGTTGTGGGGACTAGCAATCGATAGGGTCAAATACATCAGGGGAATTAATACAGAGGAAAGAGGAAAATATATTGAAATCCTTTTATTGCCCCTCTGTTCTTGAATGTAATACTTATTAAAGAATATTTGGAAAAGCACAAAAATGTATAAAAATATCCGTAATTTTATTTCCTTACCAGTAACCCTTAATCTGACAACTCTTCACCTTTTGTTCCCACCCACTCACTTTCTGAACACACCCACGCAACACACACATCAACACTTTAAATAATATAAATTGTGGCCATACTCTATAATTTTGTTACTTAAAAATTTAACATTATATCATAAGAATTTTCCCATGTCCTTAAATGGTTTTTGAGAAAAAGATTATTAGTAAAAAAGATTATATGACTAGTTGGACATTGGTGACTTTCGGGAAGTTGACCTTGTTGGTCAGATACACAGAGGAGTAAATGAAAGTTGAAGTAGAGGCATCAAGCATAGACACTTTTCCAAGAAGTTTCATGGTTGCAAAGGAAACAGGAAGGGTGGTACCTCATGGAGGTAGGATGGTTGAGGGAAACTTGTATGAGTGTGGGAAACCTGGATATAATTGTAGGCTGAGGAAGAATGCCAGAGAGAAAGAGACAGATGTGATGATGGATAGAATGCATTCTTGGAGGAGTTGGGAAAGGAATGGACATATGTAGTCAGTAGGACAGCAATGTCCTCCTCTGAAAAAGGACTAAAGAAGAAGATGGCTTATACATGCTAAAATTTTGAAGTACAGAGAAGGGAAAGTGATTAAATTCACGTCATTTAGAACACTATTAAAACTAGATGATGAGGATTGTAGACCTTGAGATGAGTGATAACAATTTGGTACAGCAATAGTGATAGAGGCAATAATAAAATTGTTCATTGTCAGAACCAAGAGTGGGTAAGGAGGCCAGAAAAGGGCAAAATGAGGTAATGGAGGAAATAGAAGAATGAACAGGCTCAAAGATGTGATGAGGGTGATTGAGCAGCAATTTCAGTCAATGTGAAAGGGAGGAAGGATATGTTGTGGTCAAAGAAGGCAAATTGAGATTTAAAGATCTTGTAAGAAAGCAGTTCTGCAGAAGACAAATTCAAGGACAGATGTGCATGTTTCAGAGTGGAGGTGCAGAGGCGATGTAAGAATGTTGAGGCTGGAGTGTGGAAAGGGCCATCTATCTGGATATCAAGATTAACAAGATGTTATCTTAAATGAGGTGGGAGAAGACTGCAAGCCAAAGGCTAAACTATTAAGAGATACTGAAGGGTTCAGAGATTGGTAGAAAATAGCAACAAGGGAGGAGCTGAGAGCCAGGGAAGGAGGTTTCAAAAGGCTAGGCACTGCTGAGAGCCATGGTAGAATGATGGTATGGGAGTGGATGGGAAGAGGTAAGAATATGTTGCCTCCTAAGTTATGATAATTCTGAGGAGTGGCAGGAGTAGACACTGCTAGGGAGTTTTGACTTGATGTTAGGTCAAGGTCAGGGAGGAATAATTCAAAACAATGCTAAAGATGTAGGTGAGCTAGTTCACAATCAATTCAATTCCACAGCGCATAATGTTGAGTGTTGGCTTACATATCTGGGTGTCTACTGGGAGCCCATGTACCCATCTCTATCTCCAATCTCTCTTTACATACCTCCACTACATTACCTTTAAATATCCTCTTCATTTAATGTTCTTCAAGTTTTCAAAGTCTCCCAAATTTTCCCTGCATTCCTGTGAGCGTGATGAGTGACAAGAACAGTTCCACCAGAATCTGCCATACTGGTTAAATGAGTTGGGCAGAATAACAAAGTAAGTTGGTGTTGAGTCCGGGAACGGAAAAGACAGTAACAAGGGACAATGGCAATTACAATAAGGAACTCAAATCTCAAGTTGGTGATGAACATAGATGAGTCTAGAACTTTTGCACTTTGTTTTTATGTTTAAATTATCTATGCAGTATTGGCGATGGAGAAACTGAGAACAAGGTTTTTTTAAGCACTTTATAGCCTTTATCTGCTGTCTTTGATGTTCATGAGAAATCAGTACCTTTATTGCAATGAAAGCCAGAAATAACAAAGTAAGGAAAATGAATTTTTAAACAGCTGTTAATTTTTACCTTGGCTGTACCTTTAAGTACATATATTATCCATCAATGTTTGAATTGCAGGCTGTGTCCCTTTTTATATTTAACCTATATTTAACTCCAGAATACTTTTGAGCATGGGTTTATAAAACTTTTTCCAGCAGAGCTATACAGCCTAGGAACAAGAATGGAGAAACAAGATGCAGGAGTTTAACATTATTGGGAATTAGTAACCTTTTCTATTTAAAAGAAGTTTAGATTGCTGGTTTGAATGAATTTTAGAATATGGGCATGTTAAAGTCTATACTTTTTTATGAAGTTAGAAAATCTAATTTATGTTACCAAATACAATGTATTTAAATGTGGAAGCACTAAAAGAATATGTGGGATGTGAAGCACAATCAAATTGTGGAATTCACAGTTATATATTATTTGGCATAGATGCTGGAACAAATTAGTTATTCAATAGCTTTCCCAATAAAAGAGTAAACCATGGAGACTTCCTCCATATGCCAAATGAAAGTTAAACTGTTCAAAGCATTTCATATATATATATATATATATATATATATATATATATATATATTTACAGAGCTGTCAAATAAAATCTGCATAGCTTTGCCAATAAAAGGCAGATTCTGTTAATCGGTAAGTTAATCAGCCATCAAGTGTTTCTGATGGGTTATTATATGATAGACATTAAGCTAGAAAAAGATCTATTCCCGTTCCTGGAGGAACTTACCATCTAAGAGAGACAAAGCGCGCGCGCGCACACACACACACACACACACACAAATCAAAAACTGAGGAAAATGGACTCATTAGAGACCCTAACATAATGTTTTTTCCTCACTGGGTTTCAAGAAATTGGAGCAATTTAGTCTTTCAGAGATTACTGTTACATTTTGATTACCTAAGAGGCCTAGTTTTACTGAGCTTACTTTCCTATATTGTTATTATTATTACTATTTGTTGACTTTAAAGTTGGCCATTTTTACCTTCATTTGTATATGACACTTAGCATGATAAGGAATCATGAAGTCATAGATTCTCAGAACTTCAATAGACTCTGGAGCCACATGTTTCTAGAGAGGAGGGCACTAAATCCCAGAGAGGTGACATGACTGTCCGAGGACTCACAGCACCACCAGTTAGTTGTGGAGGCAGGACTTCTGTAGGGATCCTTAGTAGCATCTAAGATGTTGGTCACTAGACTCTACCTAGCACAGGGACGTGGGGTATTGTGCTTCTGCAACTACAAAAGAGAGAGGAGAAAAAGGAAATTAAAGCCAATTCTTCAGTTAACTAGAGGAGGGAAACTAGAAATTGATGGGAAGAAGCACCATCAAAAAGATACTAAGAGGACCTGAAGCCTTAGATCCTTGATTTGGTGGTTATAATTTCAAGGAAGAGACCTAAATTAATGGAAGTGAAAAGAGTTATCAAAATTTGGTATTGAAATAAACACTATCAGTTAAGTATTAATGAAAAAGCTACCAAAGTGTTGCCCTTTGGTATTTATCTTCTTTTTAGATCATTAGCTTTGAAATGAATGTTCTGTGTATTACTTTTACATTGAAAAATAGAGTTCTATTTTATTGTACCAAATAATTAAAGCATATTTATTTCCATCTCAGGTAAGTGATACCTGAAACATGGTTAGTGGAAAACCAAGAGACCTGACAGGGAGACTTTGAGCAAAAACCTTCTCTAGTTTGTTAAAATGAAAAAAGGAGACAAGATAATTTCTACTACTCAGGCCATAAAGATGTCAGTGTCATTTTGTGGCTTCTTACTTTAGTTGCAAGCATAGTACTTTAGGACACAAATAACCTCTTGAATAGTGTCAGAAACACTAGAAATAGTAGCTATAATTTATTGAGCGCCTACTATAGACCAGATTTTTGCATCATTTGTTTTATATACATTTTCTTTTATCTTCATACCAACCACCTTGTGAGGTAGATCTTGTCTCTATTTTATGCACTAGAACCTTAGACTCAGGGCCCTTCAATGTTTTGTTCAAAGTCAAGCAGCTAGTGGCTGAGCTCAGAGGGCTCCAGAGCTAACTTACTGCTGTGTCACTGTTAAAATGTAAAATGTGAAGTGACAGCAGCAAAACTACTACATGCTTATTAATAGTTTCAAATTTGTAACATCCGGTTGTCTTGTTGGTAGTTAAAAGAATGTATACGTTGGAGTCACCCTCTATGAGTTTAGATAGGAAGAGAAAAAGATGTCTCTTTCTCAAAGCATTCCTTTCTGTACAAAAGGTTTGAAGACTAAGAACCCATCCCTCCACCCTGTGGAA
This sequence comes from Rhinolophus sinicus, assembly GCF_057876585.1. NCBI lineage: Eukaryota > Metazoa > Chordata > Mammalia > Chiroptera > Rhinolophidae > Rhinolophus > Rhinolophus sinicus. Next base: position 78,646,142 of record NC_142517.1, on the reverse strand, counting down.
AAGAAAAAAAAGATTAAATAAAGACAGTTGATAACATATATTTGTAAGATATATGGGGTCTTTGGCATTTAAAAATTTATAAGTAAACAAAACAACTCTTCTGAGGATTGGTTCTCTTTAAAATATAAATACGAAGTTGGACAATTAAGTTTATAGACTCATCCTAGAAAAAGAGATACATACCTCATTGATGAATATCACTATGGTCACCTTCGAAGTACTCCCCTTGGGAAGCTATGCACTGACACCAGCGCCTAGTCCACTCTTCAAAGCAATTTTGGAACTCTTTTTCTGGAATGGCCATCAGAATTGTCATTGTATCACCCTGGATGTCTTGAATGTCATCAAAATGTCTTCCTTTCAATATTTCCTTTACCTTTGGGTAAAGAAAGAAGTCACTGGGGGCCAGATCAGGTGAGTAGGGAGGTTGTTCCAATACAGTTATTTGTTCACTGGCTAAAAACTCCCTCACAGACAGTGCCGTGTGAGCTGGTGCATTGTCGTGATGCAAGAGCCATGAATTGGTGGTTGAAAGTTCAGGTCACCTAACTTTTTCACGCAGCCTTTTCAGCACTTTCAAATAGTAAGCTTGGTTAATTGTTTGTCCAGTTGGTACAAATTCATAATGAATAATCCCTCTGATATCGAAAAAGGTTAGCAACATGTTGTGACAATTTCATGAACTTAATTGTCAGACTCCGTATGACCTTCAATTTCTGAGGTGGCTCCCGTTTACCATGGTAAGGTGATGGGGACCTTCTGGCTGAAGGATGGCTGCTGATGCTAGACGAGAAGTTGTGGAAAGAAAGGATTGATTTCTAGTGAGATTTTTAATTAACCCAACAAATATTTGCCAACAGCTTCTTACTTGCTAGGCACTGGTCCAAATATTTAAGGTACAGCAGTGAGTGAGACAGGCCCACACCCTCACCTTGATAGAGCTTATATTTAGATCAGTTGATGAATTAATTTGAAGAGAAAAAAAATGCAATGCAGGGTAAATTAATCTATTAGGACTAGGGGAATGCTGGCCAAAAGAACCCTAATATTGTGGCTAGGTAGAGATGAATAAGACACGTAATGTGGGAGCTGGGGACTTGCGAGGCAGGAAATGATGATGGAGATGGGAGGCCCTACTTGGGGGACTTGAATCAGGAAGTAGGTGCTGGACTCCAGGGGAAATGCCCAGGGGAAGTTTCTGAAACAGAATCTAAAACCCTCGTGGCAGGTAAGCAGAATGTGAAGTCTTCAAATGGTGGACCAGGTAAGAAGAACTGGCATTTCCATATATCTAAGGATGAGGAAGAGAACACCTGGCTCTGTCTGAGGGAGGACACGGGGGGAATGGCGACTTCCCTAGGGAATGAGCAGTTACCAAGTACCTGAGCGGCTCTCGGCTGTGTGCCAGCACGGTTCCTTCACTATTTGACAGGGATTGTCTCCGTGTTTCTTCAGTCAAGCCATCATCTGCATGTGGATTTTCCTCACTGACCGACAGTCCATAGTGACAAGATAGTGATGTGATCCGATGGTCATGATGAGGGAGTTAGTGACTCACTTTCCCTCAACTGAAATCATACTGAACACCAGTGAAGGCCCACATGATTTTTTACCGAAGAGTTTAGGTTATTTTCTCAAAGTTCTATAAGTTTGTGGGTGGGTGGGGCAGAAATCGGGCACCTCGTTCGTAGTATATCTCCATAGTTCCCTTTTACTCTTGCTCCTACAAGGACCAAGTCTCACTGGTTAGGTCTTGGGGACAGGGAGTACTGTTCCACAGGGACAATCCCTTTCTTAACATCTCTCCCTTCTTTTATTTTCAGCATCTCTTTTCCTTTAACTCCCTCCCTGTTTGTATTTTTGACCCGCTGCCACACTTTTTCCTAGGACCCTCACTATAATCACCACATCTCTACTCTCTCAGTCCTTTCTTGTGAATTGCAAATTTTGCAGCCTCAGGCATTACTGATTGTTGATGCCTAACATAATAATATGATCTTACTTTCTCTAGAACAAATAACTGATTAATATTGCTAAACACAGTATTCACTGATTCCATGGCTCTGAGTTCTCACACTGGCTAAAGCCTGGTTCAGATCACTTCCCTTTCATTCTTAGATTCACCCCAACCCTTAGGAACAGGAAGGAGATAAGAGGTGGTTCAGACGACTCCACCACAGTAGCTTTGTAATCTGAATGTACTTGGAACATCCACTGCTCCTGCCCTAGGGAGGTTCTGTCATGTACTTGAGCCAATTGTCTGCCAGACTTTAGGAGAAAGGATGGCTGGAACAGTGTCAATGGACAAGATTATGTAGGAGGAAGTTCTCGGGCCAGTAATTGTTCTCTTTAACCTTGTGGGTAGTTTCTACAGAAGGTAAGTTTGGTCAAAGATCAGTGGGGCAGATGACCTGGAAATCTGTGTGATTATGACCCCTAGTAAAAGTCCCGTTTTAGTCCAATTGCACAGTGCAAAAATAGAATGTGGCTGTTCTGTTTACATACCACTGGGCTCTTGCTGGAAAGAGGCAGCTAAGAGAGGGACAGGGAGCCATTTTTCCTTGAATAACACTTGTGCGCTCAGCATTGTCAAATGCCATCCATATATTATTTCATCTAATTATCACAAGAATCCAGTGATATAGCTATTGTATTATCTCATTTTATGGTGAGGAAATAGGTGCTTAGAACCACACCCAGTTTATATGATCAGGATGTGGCAGAACTTGGATTTAAATCATCTCTGAGCAACTCTGATGACAATGTTCCCACCGCTATTACTCTGGGGGTATATTCTTAAGGTAGGATAACACCCAGGCGGGACTAGCTGTTCCTTCTTGGTCCTGGACACCCCTTCATTCGTATGGTAATAGCTGTTATTCCAACAGTATTCCACTTGCTTTAAAGTAAGGTTATTAAGCTCAAGGACAGTTAGGGGAAGTGCAGAAAAAAGACAATAGTTTCCTTTGCTGATATTAAAACAGAGGCTAGAATCTGATAGAATTGTAAGGTAAATTTCTATCACACTTTCTCTCCTCCTACCAATATCAGATAAGCTCTTTTTCTCCTGTTTTGAAATTAAACCTTTATAATACTTGTAGCAAGATAATCAATAAATGGACCCTAGAATAAACAAGAACATAATAAATGATAAAGAAAGCATTGAAAATTAAAGAGGAGAGGACAGATTAATCAATAAATGATTGGGTGACTTGGTTATTTAAAATAAAAAATGCATTTGAACCCAAACCTCACACCATACACAAAAATATATGAAATGTATCTGGAAAATATTTTAGAGATATCTTGAAAAATTAAATGTAAAAATTTTAAACTATAAGAAAATAGTAAAAGTATCAGTGAATTTTTACCTACATTTTAGCTGAGAAAAGTGATTCTAAATATGAAAGCACTGAAAAAAATTGCAAAAGAAAAGTATTTAGGTTTCACTGTTTACAATACAAATAACCAAAAAGGCAAGTAAAGGGTAAATGACATTTTGGTAAAATATAAGAGACAAATATGATAGATGGAGAGTTAAAAACTTAAAGATGCCTCAGCTTTTCTGAGAGAAAGCTTTATTTAGTTCTGGTATAAATATGTTTCAAGATACAGCTCATTCTTTGTCTTGCTGAGATCTTTTTGAAGCTAATTGTCAACAACACTTAAATTGTGCAAGTTTGATTTCCACGGAATCTAGGTCCCCATGGCACCCAGCCCCCATGTCTTCATCAGTATTCATGGAGATTATGAAAGACAGCCCGTTTTATGAACTCTAGATACACAATAGTTATGAAGTTCTCTTGCTCTTTCACTAGTTCAAATTTCAAAAACAGAAATGACCTCAGTCTCATGACTTGTTCTTAATGCATACGTGATGTTTCTAGCGAGCCATTACTTAACCTTTGTAAGTTCACAAACCATCTTTCTTAATGTCTTTGATAATATTTTCATTATTTATCTAGAGTTTGTGGCCTCCGACTTCATTCTTCTTTTGAAAATGAGGATTGTAATTTGCTCTCATGAAGTTGTCTGACACAGCTTTCTTTCTCTGTGTTTCCTTAAACTGTTGAGATTCTTTCTCTTCCCATTCTGTCAAAATTAAACAAAACAAAACAAAACCCAAAGCAATCAATAGCTATTTCAGATCACAGGGGGATAAATAAAAACTTGAGTGCTTAAAACCTTTGTTTTTGACAAAAATCATTCCAATTGAGGATGCCTCTGTGAAAAATTCAGTGTCATAAGACTTGGTTACTAACGATATAGCTTTTCCCTAGTTACAATTTTTATTTTTGAATGATCTATGAATTAAAAGACCACATAGTATATGCCACATAATTTATGGTTTTTGAAAATGCTACAACATTCCTTTTTTTTTTTTTTTAATGGCCGCTAAGTGCTATTTCATAAGCTTGACATTGTAAGGGCTCTTCTAAATTAAGCTGTGGGGTTTGCTATTTCAGGCTTCCTCCTTAGCAAGCCCCATGCCTCGTGACATTACTTCTGCTCTGTTTACCAATAGTGTGAGTCAGGGCTTGTGGTTGTGGCAAAGTCAGCCCCACGGCAGCTTTATCTCCTCTGACTTAAGGGAAGGTACCAATGGACTGGAAGGTGAAACACCATCTCTGCATGGTAACCTCTGTCCTAATTAAGTTTAGAAATTATAAGCCGGATGGTACCTGGCTTCAGTCTGAAAAAAGGTTCCTGTTTATGAAGTATTTCTTTTTGTGAAATGACACGATCACTACTTCACAGATGAACTTTGGTATTAGCTGCGTAGCTGCTTTCTTTGCCTACAATCTTCAACCCACTAAGCATATTGTCATCAGATTAATCTTTCCAAATGATGGCTCTGATGGTTAAGATGGTGACTACCTCCAACCCCTGCTTGGATTGAATTTGCTTCCTATCTGGAAAAGTAAAGAAAATAAATCATTTGCCCACTTTATAATCATTGAACATTTTCTTGATTGGAAAAAGTTGTAGATAAGTGTTATTTCTTGGTAAATAAAAGTTGCCTTTATAATAAGTCTGAACAAATACACAATTTACAAGGTAATTTCAAAATTTGAGTTGACCTATGTTGAAATTATTTCAGTATTGTCTAATTTTTAAAAAACATTTAATTAAATTTATTGGGGTGACATTCATTAATACAATTCTTTAATACATCATCTCTATATTGCATTGTGTGTTTACCACCCAGGGTCAGTTCTCCTTCCATCACCCCTTTTACACTCTTTTTTATTTTTTATTTTTTTTTATTTTATTAGTTTCAGGTGCACAAGACAAAGCAAAACTTAGGCGTTTATCATTTATATCCCTCACACTGTGTGAACCCCCCTCCACCCATCCACTATCCCTCTGTACGTTCCCCAAATTAATTTTCAAAACCCCGTGGTCATCTTGTGGTTACCGACTATTTTCTAAACCTCTCACCTTCCCCTTATCCCCACCCCCCCGCCCCTCTAGCAACCCTCAGTTTTTCCTCCATGTTTCCAAAACTGTCTCTGATTAGTTCATTCACTTATTCTTTTCTTTAGATCCCGCATATAAGTGAGATCATATGGTATTTGCCCTTTTTTGTCTCCCCCACCCGCCTTTCCCCCTGGTAACCACCATATTATTGTCTGTGTCTGTGAGTTTGTCTTCTTCATTTGTTGCTTTCAGTTTTATATTCCACATATGAGTAAAATCATATGTTCTTGATTTTTTCCATCTGACTTATTTTGCTTTGCATGATATTCTCAAGATCCATCCATGTTGTTGCAAATGGCAGTATTTCATCTTTTCTTATGGCTGAATAGTAAGTATTCCATTGTATATATGTACTGTATCTTCTTTATCCAATCACCTATCGAAGGACGCTTCAGTTGTTTCCCTGTCTTGGTCACACCTGTTAGTATTGTCTAATCTATGTCTTGAATTTTAGCATAGACAGAATTTCAGTATAATTCACAATGTGTGGACTTATAAACAAAGCAAGCACACATGTACAACTAAGGTAAGTAAACTTGTGTATTTTCTTCAACATTCCATAAAGTTATCCTGAAAGAACATTTAAAAAAAAAAATTAGAATTATTCCAAAATTTATTCAGTTGTGACTTAGAGAGCCAGTGCCTACCAAATATTCTGTGTTTCCCTTCATTTCATAGCCTCCTTTGCTATTATTAGGTTGGGGCTGTGTGACTCTGGCCAATTGATAGTTAAGTAGAAGAGACACATTTCTCTTTTGGGCCAAGGCAAGCTGGTAGTCCACACATTCCAGCTGCTGCAAGTACAAGATGGTAGAACCACTGTCAACCTAGGTTTCTAGGACACTGTGTATAGGACAGCAGCCCACAGACCAGTGCTGGACATGGAACAAGAAATATATTTATTGATATTTGAGAGTTAACTTGTTATCTCACATAACCTAGCCTCTCCTAATACACCAGTTAAACAAGTACCAAGTGTTAGGTACGCTTAACACTGTATTAAAACAAATCAAATATGAATTCCTCCAACTTTAGTGGTTTTCTGTGTTGTGGAAGATACCTGACTCCTATTGATTGCCAGTTGAGACATCCTCCTATTTATCTTGAAGTCCTAGTCCTGAGTGTATTCTGAAATGAGGCTGAAGATGACCAAACCCTTAGACACTGTGCCTTCCCTGCCTGACAGATCTTGGCTGATTCTGGTCTATAGGGCAGCACTGGTGGTAGGATCCTGCTCTTCCTCTTGCTGTATCTTTTTTTTTTTTTTTTTTTTTTTTTTTTTCCTCTTGCTGTATCTTGTCATGGGCACCAATGACAAGCTCTTGGCACTTGATCATGGGCACCAATAATTACAGCTCTTTCTTGATTAATAGTCACTGCACCCTCGGAGTACTTTCTAGAAAAAGTCTGACAATTTAGCCTGACTTTCCAAAGTCTTATCCCAACCTACTTTTCAAATTTCAGCTCTTACCACAACCCTTCCAAATGGATTTACTCGGACTCCCTAGACATGTCTATCTTCCTCTATGTCTTTTAATCTTATCATTGATTGTATCTAAATGTCTTTTTACCCTCTCAGTTCCTATCCAGACTTTAAGATGTAACTCAAGTTTTATTTTGTTTTGATACCTCCTCTGAACCATGTTAAACTTTCTACAGATTCACAATCCATTAACTTCAATTCTAAAACCCAAGAAGCTCTGAAAATGGAAAGCTTTTAAAGAACTTTGGCAGCAAAACCTAGACTGATCTGAAAAAATCTGAATACAAAACTTGAACTGCACTGATTATCTTTATTTTTCTGCAGTTTTCATCTCATACAGTGTATATATTTATATTCTGTCTGATTGTGATGTGTTACCCTAAACCCTTCTGGAGCTATTATATAATACACAGTATTACGTGTCTAAAATCTGAAATATTCTGAGTTCAGAAACTCATCTGCTCTAGGGATTTTGGAATTGAGATTTTGACTCTGTTATTGTCCTTATGGATAAACCACTGTATATCTGTGTTTTCAAATTTTATAATCTATTGGAACATGCTTTAATAAAACTATTAGCATAAATTGGGATTTTTGATAACAAAAGAATTCTTTATTAGTGCTTTGGGTACAAATTTCCACAAGAAAAATTCAGTTGCATACAAATGGGCTTTCTTCATTTTCTTACAACCGAACTTAGTTTTTACCTCAAGCCCCCATCTCTACCTGCAGAAAACATCAGGTCAATTCAGTTAAATTAGTGATTACTCAGTCATTTAAGGTTTTGACTTGCATTGCATAACATGCAATTCAGGGAAATAAAACTGAATTCTTGCTTCAGTAATAGAACCCTCATCCAGCTACTTCCCACGCTCCTCTTGGGGGCACAGGAAGCTTTTGGATACTTCTCTAGGGCCCTTTGTGACTCAGGGTCTTGTAGTTCTCTCTGCGAACATGATTTTAACTCTACTGTTGCCAGACCATACTGATGTAGGGTACATGTATCAAAATTTGCAGTAGGTTTGTTGTCTCCTTGATCTGTAACTGGGACGTGAGGCCCAGCTTTCAGAATTCCTTAGACCTAATGGAACTTTGCTCATTCTCTCCTCCTCACTCCCAAAGGTTAGGAAGCGGTCCAAGGAGTCAGAGTGCCCATATCTTCTCTGAATCTAGAAAGGTTATTAACTAAATTAACTAACTTGTATTCTCTTCAAGTGGCTAGGCAAGAATTGTTCTAATGTTTTTTATGCTGATAACTCAGTTTTTGATATTTATAATAAAATGCCATCCCTCACAAAACTATTGTATGGATTTTGCATGGATTTACAAAAATGTACTTTGAGGCTTGAATTATGTATAACTAGAATCTATGTGACTAGAATTCTTTGTTCTCTGGCTGTAATTGTTTTGGCTGTGACCCTGAGGAATTAATACTATCTGACTCCTGGGTAAAGGCTAGAAAGCAAATAATAGGTGGGAGGTGTGGTGGGTGGGGATATGTAGTTAATACATTAGAAGTTCATTCTACTACATGTGCACTCCCAATCGACATCTTTCAAACTCCAAAAGCTGCCTCCTGTGCAGAAGTTTTATTTATCCTTGTATAACTGTTTTCCAGACTGGTTTATAGAAGGAGCATGAAGGAGGCTGTTTAGAGGAAATTTCTTTCCTTACCCCCACCTATCTCCTCCATGCCAGCCTCAAAAACATTGCATCCATATTTAGTTAAAACAGTCCAGCTTTTTATGTCTCTTATATATTGTGGGTCTATGCATGATTTAATTTAAATAAAGAGCTCTGCTAGTAAAAGTGTTCTGAAAGTCCTTGTTTGCATCTACGGTGTTTCCCTGAAAATAAGACCTAACCGGAAAATAATCCCTAGCATGATATTTCAGGAGGACATCCCCTGAACATAAGCCCTAATGCGTCTTTTGGAGTGAAAATTAATATAAAACCCGGTCTTATTTTCGGGGAAACACAGTAAATAGGATTATACAAAAGATTTTTCGAACACTCAGGTCCAGTTAGGAATCTATTTCACCCGAAATCAATCACTGCTTAAGCAGAATCAACTTCTACTTTTAGCGGTGAGTGAAAAATCTTCTAAGTCAGTGATGGAATTTCCCCAGTGCTCACGTAGAGGGCCTGTATGTTCCAGGCTTTGGGAAGTGTAATATCAAAAGGCCCTGCAGTCAGCTTCTTTTCAGTACTTTCTCTCCACATTGCATATAGAAACTTGGCTGCTCATTTATAGAAGAAAAGCTCATTTATAGGCAGAAAAGCTTTGTTTCTAATTTTTACTGCTATCTCATTTCCTGGTGGGAGACGCAGAGAGAATTAAACAACAAGAAGCGTTTCCGATGCTCGCTTGAATATACCCATTCCCGCTGACTGAGAATAAACATGATCAGTTTACATTGGTCAATTACAGTGTAAGTACTCACACCGTGGTTCACCCACCCCTCATTTGTCGCCGGGAACCTTGTACCATCCTACAAATTGCTCTCGCTTCTTTTATTTCTCCCTGACTTTGTCCACTTCCAAAATGTCACCTGAGTGGTTTCTTCTTCGTAAAACACACATCTAATCATACAGTTCTTAATTTTTTTTTAAGATGTAAAAAACACTTTATTGTTTTTACATTTTTACAAGATATAATTCAAATTCTGTGCTTTGGATCACAGGATCTTTCATGATTTCCAGCATAATACTGGTAATTAACAATTATTATGTGTCTCGTGTGCTAGCCAGTGTGATAGGACATTTCAATGAACTTCATTTAATCTTCACAACAACTCTGTGAGGTTAATAGTTTTGTCTCCATTTTTCAAATGAGAAAGCTGAGTTTAGAGAGATTAAACAATTTTCTCAAAGAGAATGACTAGCATATTCTCTTGTACTACTGACCTTTCCTACTCACTCTTTTGTACCCAAAGCACTGTAGTCTTCACTGAGACCAGCGCTGAAGTGTATATGACTACCTGCCATACTTCTCTACCTTCCTCCTGCTGGGTCCTCAGTCTGCAGTGAGAAGAAATTTTATTCACTGGTCAGACTTTAATTAAGCCTCAAGCTCCAGATCACTGGTTCCTTTCTCTGTTTAACCATTTCGTCTCTGGGAAGCAAATGGCCCTTTCTGGATATGTCATATCACCAGATGGTGAAACCTAGGTACGAAAAGTGTTCTCCATCTCACTCTTCACTCGGGGACTATTGATTTCATCAGAGGACAATCATTTCAGGAAATTGAGGAAGAGTAGAATATAGAGGAACTTTAGACCATGTAGACCATCTAATACCTGCTTATTTTTTCCTTCTTTTACAAAATTATTTTTGATATATTGAGACCAATACGCTTGCACAAGAAGAAGCTGGTGCCCATGTATTCAAATGTCCAACAGAGAGATTGCTGTTATTTTCCAGGTGTGTTTTTTATTTAAAACTTCTAATTGTGGCAAAATACGAATAACGTAAGATTTACCGTCTTAACCATTTGTAAGTGTACAGTGCAGCATTAAGTATAGTCACATTGTTGTGTAACCAATCTCCATGACTTTTACATCTTACAAAACTGAAACTCTATATCGATTAAACACCTGTCCATTTTCACTCCTTCCCCCCCCCCATCCCTTGGCAACCGCCATTCTACTTTCAGTTTCTGTGAGTTTGACTGCTCTAGATACTTCATGTAAGTGGAATCATACATAATAGTATTTGTCTTTCTGTGGCTGGCTTATTTCACTTAACATAATATCCTCAAGTTTCATTCATGTTAGAGCATATTTCAGACTTCCTTTCCTTTTTAAGGCTGAATAACATTTCATTGTATGTGTAGATCACATTTTGTTTATCCATTCATCTGTTATTGGACCCATTGTTTGCTTCTACTTTTTGGCTAGTGTGAACAATGCTGCTACAAACATGGGAATACAAATATCTTTTTGAGATCCTGATTTTAATTCTTGTGGGTATATACACAGAAGTAGAATTGTTAGATCAATGGTAATTCTACTTTTAATTTTTTGAGGAAACTTCATACTGTTTTCCATAGTGGCTGCACCATTTTACATTCCCACCAACAGTGTACAAGTGTTCTAATTTCTCCAAATCCTCTCCAACACTTGTTATTTTCTGTTTATCTTTATTTATTTTTTTTAAAATAGTAATTATCCTAATGGATGTGCTAGGTGTGGTCTTGAATCAAGAGAAACTCTAAAAGATCAGTTACTTTGTACCCTGGGACTCTCTGAATCAGGGGTTACATATAAGATTGACAATTATTATCCTCTGCTATTTTAATAAAACCATCAATGTTCATATAAAAAGCACAACGGAGTTAAAAAAAAAAAAGCAAAAAAAGCTAAGATCTCTGTTCAAGCCAGCCAAGGCCTGTGTGAAACCAGGTGGTTTGGCCACAAAACCACAGTCCGTAAACTACCCTTCTCGTAGAGGCATCTTCCCTTAAGAGCAGTCACAATGTCTAAGAGGAACTAAGTTTCTATGGTGTTAACCTTAGAAATCTGGCATTATAAGGTATTAGCAATTGTCAACTAAACCAAGAGTTACTGGGGGACAAGGGTTGCTCCTGTAACTTTTTATATCCCCTTAGTGCTTGGCATTGGGCAAGGTCTGTAATAAGTCATCAAAAAAAAAATACATTATTGGTCTTGGGCCAGGTGTTCATCCTGGAAGTCATTGAAGATATGGCAGTGAACAAAATAGACAAAAATCTCTGCTGTCATGGAACTTAGAGTATAGTGGTGGGGACCTACCATAAATAAAAGTGTATATAAAATAACTGTATTATGTACATGTGTGCCACGGGAAAAAAGTAACACAGGAAGGGGGAAAGGTAAGTGAAAAGAGGGGAGCAGTTACAATTTCGAACTGGGTTCAAGGAAGGCTCATTGAGATGTGGCATGTGGCTAAATACCTAAGGGAAGGAAGGGGGTGAGGTATGCTGATTGATTTCGGCGTGGGGTGGGGGATGTTCTAGGTAGAGAGAATAGCAAGAGCAGAAAGCCTGAGGTGGAAGTGTGTTTGCTGTGTTGGAGAATAACAAAGAGATCAGTATGTCTAGAGCAGAGTGGGCGGGAGGTAGGAGAAGGGGTCAGGAACGTAACCGGGAGCTAGATTGCACAGAGCCCTGTAGTCCCTGGAAGACCTGTGCTTTGGGAAGTCTTTGGGAAGGGGAGAGGGTGGCTTCTGAGCAGAAGAAAGGTGAGGTCTGACCTACATTTACATGGATCCCTCTGGCTACCGTGTTGAGAATAGACTAGGGGCCAAGGGTGGAAGTAATAGAAGTAAACCCTGAAGAGCTATCTATTGGTTGGTGGAAGTGGTGTTCTTGGTGTTTGGACTTAGGTGTTATATGAAGGGTGGGCAGGATTGGCAGCCTTCACAAAATGGACTACACATATTCCAAAGAGTCCAGGGCCCAGGGCAGACTGTTCATGGATAACCAGGGTAAGGAGGACATGCTCCAGAGAGTGCGACCTGATGCCTGTGAGGACGGTTCTGGGACCTGCAGGCCCTGCTTGCTGTCTGCTTTGGTGGCCCTGTGATCTGAGCAACATGTTCAGGTTAGCAAAAAGGACAGCTGCCCCCAGAGAAGTGTTTTCTTTCTGAGTGAATGGGTCAGACTCACCTTTGAGAAATTTCTGCAGGGCTTACGTCTGAGGGAATTTGAGCAAAATGTTGGTGGGTTTTCAGCAGTGGCCATGGGTGGTGGACCACAGCTGGGTGGTTCCTACCGGAGATATTCTTCCTTATTCCTTCATCAGTGCTAATGAAACTCACTCTGGTGAAAGGAAATCACATGATAAAACCACAGCTGTTTCACTGAAAGTGCTACTCACTTGAGCTGTAAAGCTGTTCATAACCTTTAACCTTGGGCCTATGCCTCAAGGAAATAAACCCAAAGAAAAAACGAAAAAAGTAATTTGTTCAGTTATGTTTTGAATTCAAAGGGGCATGTAACTGAGAACAATTCAAGTGTCCAAGAAGAAAGTAATACCTAAACAAATAAAAACGTTGTAAGAAGATGGAAGGCTAAAAAGCCATTAGAAATAAAAGCTCAGGGTTTTTTTTTTTTTTTTTTTTTTTTTTTTTTTTGGTGCAGTGAAAAGCACACAAGAGGTTACATGAATAATGCACAGCCAAGATAGAAATTTGTATACTTGCACCTGTATCAAATACGTGAGGTCTCCAAAAAATGGATTTAGAGAAATGGAAATAGAGTTTATAAGTGAATTTAGAGAAATAAAATTTGAATTCAAACCCATTAGTTTCTTTTATGTAAAGTGACTAGATTATAAACATAAATATAAAAATTAAAGTCTCCAAAGGAGATGGGAGGTAGGCCTTGAAGATACAGAGAAAGGCTACTGCCTTTTTGTCCTCATACACTATTTAGACTTTTATTGCTATTCAATGCTTATGCCTCAGCTTCCCTAATATATCCCATCCACTATGTGCTCAGAAGTCCAAGGAAGAGGCAGAGAAGGTGAGAGCACTTGGCTGTTAGCTTAGAAAGCCCACCAGAGTAGGGGGGAAATTCCTAGGTTCCCTATGATGTACTTGGTCACTGATGAGTTACCTATCATCCCAAGGCCTCATATAGCTTGGCCAGCTGTAAGAAGAGTCTTACCACTTCATTTCAGAATGAAAGGTCAGAAAGCTGCCTCTGTGTGGTTACCTTGTTAAAAAGCCAAGATATTTACATTGCGGTGGTTAAAAGTAGTACCAAATTTTACCAGCGAAGTTCCTCTGTTTAGCAATGATAGTGGTATATATTGTAAGAATATGTATATGTATATATATATATATATATATTTATATATATATATATACACACACACACATATATATTTCTTTTTCTTTTTCTTTCTTTCTTTTTTTTTTTGTCTAAGGGGCTCAATAAACTTGTAATGAAAGTGTTTTTTGTAGCTCTTTGTACTGAAAATATAGACCAAACACCATGTGGTTAATTTTACTTTATTCTTTAAGTATTCCTGTACCATTTGAATTTTTTAAAACAATGAATAACTATTTTCAAAACAAAAAATAAATTTGTTCTATTTGAAAGAAAAAGGTACCTAGTCAATATATTTTTTTCTTAAACTGGTCCTTATAAAGATTAATGAATCAGACTACACAAAATTAAAAATCTCCATATGACAACTGTTCTCTGCCATAATAAACCTTCACCATAAATAATGTTTAAAGATAGGTGACAAACTGATAAAAAATAATCAATATCTCTATTACACAAAAATATTTTATAAATCACTAAGAAAATGATGAGAAAAGGCCCAGAGATATCTAAAGGCAATGTACTGTAGAAATGACCATAAACTGAAAAAAGGTTAACCTTATTTGTCGTTAAATGAAATTAGAAGAATAATTAGTTATTGGTTTTCATCTATTAGAGTGGTGAAGGTTAATTGTTAATATTAATTATTGGCTACAGTCAGAGACTATAGGCATTCTCATACATGCCAGAGAGAATTTTAATTTGGTAAAAATGGAGAGCAGTACCTAATAAAATTTTAAATGTGAATATCTTTTGACACACACAATAATTCTAAGCAATATCCTGAGACGTAGCTGTAAAGTTTTACACAGGTTTTATGACTAGATTGCTTGTTGTAGAATTGCTATATTATATAGCCATTAAAAATAGTATTTTTAGTTTAAAAAAAATCAACAACAGCAACAACAAAAAATAATGTTGAGAATTACAAAACGGAATGCCTATAGGATCAAGATCTGAGGGAGAATAGGAAGTGGTGGGGTGTGGGGAGACCTTGAGCAAAAGCTCCAATCCTGAGGTGTTGCTGCTCTGGCTTTAGCGGGTCACCACCTTTCAGGACTAGGCTCAGTGTTGCCGGATCTTCCAATTTTTCAAGATAAGGCTGTGTCTATGATGTCACTCCTGCACACCACGAATGATTTTTCACGGCAGGAATGGCCCGCATCCCGCACTGGCCCAGTGCTCTGAGGTGCCTCGGCCCTGCGCCCCTCCATGGCCACAGGGTGAAGTTGCAGTGCCTCCAAGACTCTCCTCTCTGACCATTCTGCAACCACCTATCCATATTTTTAAGATCCATTCATGTTGATATGTGTAGCTGTATAATACTTAATTGTACGAAGATACCACAAGTTATTTATTCATACAGAGACCTATACTTTCTGATAAAAAAATGACAGGTGAAAAAGGAAGCTAGCAAAGCAACATATTTAGAATTATTCTACTTTGATAAAAAGTACATATATATATATATATATATATGCATTTTATAAACACACCCAACACCTGTTTAGGAAGATTTTCACACCATAGGCTGTGACAATGATATGATTAAACCTAACTGGAAATCCAATATGTTGACCTTAAAACAGACACTACTACAAAAATATTTGCTAGTTCTTGGTAGTAATTTCCTTATACTTCCACATTTTTTACCTTTGTTCATGCTATCCCACTCATGTTTAATGTCATGAAGTTCAAAATTTTCAGCAGTTCCTGTAAAAATTTCCTTGTAGTCTAACATTTCATGAGTTTAGTGGTTTTGTTAGAGTGACCTAAGGGAGCCATGGGGAAACACGCCCTCTTTCCATGTCACTGGCTTTACTCTCCCGCTGTTCTTAAATTCTCTCACATTGCTCCGGGCTATAGAAATTTCTTTTCCTTGTCTTATACAGAAATAGTCTGTTCAATTCAGAGCCTTTCAGGATTTTACCTAATATCTTAAGAACCCTCAAATATTTCATTCTTCCATATACAACTCTTTAAGAGAAATTCTGGTGACTACAATGTCTATCCTTTTTATACAACAAAAAGAGTGCTTGGGATTATAAGTGATTTTAAAAAATCTTTGGAATACAATAATAAATTTACATTTTAGGAAAAAAAATGCTATGAAGGAGCTTTAAAATAGGTCTAGAAATTGATCAAACAGTGGCTTTCAAACTTTTTTGCACATCATCCACAGTAAGAAATATATACATAGCTACCTAATAAACTCGACCAAAACAAAAGTTTCATGAAATAGTATTCATCCTTATTATGTACGATAGTGACTTATAATACATTGATTTCACAACCCAGTAATGAATCTTTACCTGAATTTTGAAAACAGAAATCTACCGGTTTTTCCTCATTTGTCAACCTAATCTTGAAAATAAGAAACAAATTAATGTAATTATTTCTAATTATTTATATAAAAATAAAATCAAAATCAAGTGTGTTTCTTGTTTTCTTACTGCTTATCATAATCTCATACAGACTCATGAAGAAATGTGGTATGTGCTCTGTCTAAACATTCCTCTCTGCTTTGTTTTTGCCAACAAGGAATATTTGAAAGATTGTTCTGATTCTGCCTTGTGAAGTCATAATGACAGTATCATTTATGTTTTTTAATTTCTGGGAGAAGCTTTTGTGTTTGGAAAGGACTGTATGTGATTTTAAATTAATATTCAATTTATTAAAGTTGTAATTAAAAAACATTGTTTATCTTAAGCTTTTAAGTACAACTTTCAAATTTGTATTCTATAAACAGTAATTTTTCTGTCGAAAGGAACAATTATTTCCACCTGTTTGATTACGTATCAAACACTTGACTGGATTAAAAATTTAGTAAATTGAATTCCCTTAAACATTAAAAAAATACATATAGAATATTAGTATCCTGATTTTCTCAAACATACCAAATGATTTCATGGTACCATCTTTTCAAGCCCTTAAGCAAGTCTTGTATATGTAATAAAACAATTTATAACTCTTAATATCTAAAGTTCTCAACTTTCAAATGCCATTCACAAACAAATCAAAGGGTTTCATAATTTTTGGATTAAAATCTCAAATCAAGTATCAATTACACACTTCAAATTGTAATTGTAAGGAATATATGTCAGATGGTTTCAAATGAAATAACAAGAGCTCCTAGATTATCCTGATGACTAAAAATATATTCCCAAATCTAGAGCACATAAAATTATGGGCAGCATATATCATAATTGCCTTAGTTATTACCATACCTTAATAGGGCTGAAAATTTACTCACCCAACTAAGTAAAGGATATACCATCTCATGTGGGCTGTGATAATTAACTGCGTTTAAAATTCTAGAATGCAATACAAATTCAGGACTGAGTTATAGAGTGATTCTTCCAAAATCACAGGTGAACAGGTTACCTGAGTCAGGCATTTCTCACTGTATCAACAGGCACCATACCCTAAACTTTTCAACTGGTATTTGGTTTTGCAACCAGGAGCGTCATGTGGTCTACATCTATTTCAAGTTTCTTTTTCTTTTCCAAATTTTCATTGTAAACTCTTTAAGTGTTTTAACTTATTTTTATTGGAAAATTTTAAGCATTTTAAGGATTAAAATTTTAAGCACTTAAGCATCAATTTTTTTCAAAATTTAGAGAGTAAGAATGGCATAATAATGCCCCATACACCCATTAACTAGATTTGACAATTATTTATGACCAATCCTTCATCTGTACCCCCACCCATTTCCCTCCACCTTATTTATTATTTGGAAGAAAATCTCAGACTCTCAGATTGTCATTTAGCAATCCACTTGGGTGATTCACATTTCTAGAAGATAAGATCTTAAAAATAAAAAGAGCCACCATTGTCATTATCTTGTCTAATAATTAATAATAATTTCTTACTATCATCAAATATATAGGCAGTGTTCAGATTTTAAATATGTGAATTTATTTATTTATTCATTCATTTATTCATTTATTTTTATTTATTTATTTATTTTTAGTTGTTTGACTCTGTATCCAAATTAAGTTTCTCTGATTGGTTGATACATTTCTGAAATTTATTTTCACCTATTGGTTTTCTCCTCCATCTCTTATTTTTTTTCCTAGATATTTATTTGTTGAAGAAGCTGGATCATTTGTTTTATAGTTTCCTAGCCTGCATTTTGCTGAATCGATCTTCATATTATCATTTACTGTGTTCCTTAAGCTTCTGTTTCTCCTATAAATTGGCTCTTTGATCCAGAGGCAGATTCAAGCGTGGTGTTGCGTGTGTGTGTGTGTAGCTATTGTAGTACCAATTCCTAGGTAGTGGTCTATCCCAACCATGAATAATGTCTGATTGTCTCTTAAACATTTTAAAAATCAACAGACTTGGGTAAATCAAACTGGGCACCCCCATCTAGGTGGCAGCTAATGTGGTTGCTGAGTGATTAGGGTTATTTGAGTTCTACCCTCCTCTTTCCTGTTTGTAATACTTTCCTTTTTGTGGGAGTAGCATGGTAGAATTTCTCATCTTTTATGTTTTACTTTATTACATGTCTCATAAACCACATTTTATAGTTATATTAACAATAAGCTACCATGTAAGCTGTGAGCTTCATTCTCTCTCAGGAGAGATGAGCCTACTGCTCCTTCTTTAGCTGAACCTAAATAATCATTGTACAGGTCATACATGTGAAGCAGTATCTTCTCCTTGACTTAAAACTCCAAAAAGGATTTCTTTGACCTAGGCTTGGTTCTCTTTTAAATTGTATTTAAGTTATCAGTACTTTATAATATCTCAATGTGAATAATATTTTTGATGACTTCCTGAGATCTGACTTTGAAAGAAGAGGTTAGAGGTCTTGCTAGGAGCTGGTCGTTATAGTGGAAGCCTGATAGAGAAAGTCAGACATGGGCTTATGGATAGAGTCACATGTTAGGCAGGTTAAGCCAACTCTAGGTCGGGCTGAGAGGAAAAGAAAGAAGCTACTGTGATACTTTGAATTCATCTGGATCCTGATTTTGAATCTTAGATTATTCTTACACCCAACCTGTCTCTCCTGGGTTTATTACCTTTGAATCTTGAATAATAGTTCTTTTTTGGTCTACTAGCATAATTACTCTGCTCCATTAGCAGTTACACAAAATTCCACCTTCCTCAGGCAAAGTTATACCTCTTTTCTTGTTGAAAAATCATGAATAGTCAAGTGTAATGTTTGTTTCCGTTGGCAATGCTATCAAATGACAATAGCTGAGGAGTGTGGCACCGAGTTCAGTAACATAGCCCATAACTGCCTTCAAAATTGAGGGCACCGCGAATGAATTCTAAAATGTGATAGTTGAAAGTAATTTTTTCTGCTTATTTGACAAAACCTGTGTCTGGAGAACAAATAGCTACTGACATAAATGCTTAAATGGTTGTTATTTGTGAGACAAACCATCCTTCAAAGAAGTTCTTTCTTTAGTGTTTAGATGAATAATACCCATTTTATTAGGTTTCCTCATTGGATTGGTAATAGAACACATTATCAGGGTTTCATGTTCTCATTATTATCCTTGCAAACAACATATTTGCAGGAAGAAAGTATGTTGAAGTTGAGCTTTTATGTGCCATCAAAATTATTTCTGTTGAAGGCACTTTCAATAACAACAGAGTTTGAACTTTTCTTCTTAGACACCTTTTAGCATGAGGCATTAAACATTTTTGGTAGTGATGAATCTAAAGTCAATGCCACAGTCACACTGGCTATAAAATATTGATTGATGTTAGGGTTGAATTGTGTTTCCCTGAAATTTATATGTTGAAATCCTAATCCTTGGTATCCCAGAATGTAACCTTATTACAACTAAGGTCATTGCAGATATAATTAGTTAAGATAAATTCATACTGGAATAGAGTGGGCCTCTAGTCCAGTACAACTGGTATCCTTAGAAAATAAATGCCATGTAAAGGGACAGAGATAGGCACAGAGGGAAAAATGATGTGAAGTCACAGGGAGAATTCCACCTATAAGCCAATGAACATCAGAGACCCCCAGGAGCTAGGAGAGAGGCATGGGACAGATTCTCCCTCACATCTCTCAGAAGGAATTACCCTGCTGGCACCTTGATCTTGGATTTCTGGCCTCCAGAGCTATAAGACAATATTTTTTCTGTTCTTTAACCCACACAGTTTGTGGTATTTTGTTATGGCAGCCGTAGCAAACTAGTGCAGTTGAGAAGCCCAGTGAAAAAGAAATGTTCTCTTTGAATACTGGGAGTGGATAAGACAGAGTAGTTGGGGTAAAATGATGACAGATGGATCTCAAAATCTTTAAATAGAAAAGATAAATTTTCATTAATAAAGGATATAGTCTGAGACCTTCTTGAATCTCCAGATATTTTTCCCTTTCATTTCTTTCTAATGTCCTTCCTAACCTCCTCCCTCCCTCCCTTTCTTTGTGGCACACATGCTCTATTCAGTAAAACACACTGAGTTCCTACTGTGTGCCAGGCTCTGTGCCAGGCAGTGAGGCACACATGTCCCAGCCCTGATGGAGTGCAGTCCAGAAAGGGGTGACACTCATGTACTCGGCTCTCGAGCACTGTCTGGTAAGTGCTATAGCAACATAACTACACAAGGGGCTTAAGCTAAGCTCAAGAGGGATGTCTGGTCTGATTTTTGTTAGTCACAGAGAGCTTCCTGTAGAAACTGACTTGCAGGTTTGTTGAGACCTAAACGGATGAAGGCAAAGTGGGCAGGGAAAAGTAGAGGGAGCAGCTTGTGAAAAAGCCTGGAGGTGAAGTTCATAGTTGTATCTGAGAGTGTAAGTTGGGAAACAGTGAGAGAAGAGTCTGAAGAGGTTGGCCGAAGTCAGATCACAAACCCTTTGAAGCCATAATAAGCCTTTTGATTTATCCAGAAATCACGTGGGAGTTGTGAAGGGACTTTTGTTGAAGACAGCAGTCATATTTGCACTTTGGCTACTCCATTTATTTGAGGATGGCAAATTGAACATCAACAAATTGAACAGGCAGAAAAGCCGCCTTCCACTCTGGACATAAAGAATTTATGTCAATATATTAAAATTGTATTATTCAGTGCATTATCTTGCTTAAAAACAAGAAAGAAAGGGAAATCTCCATAAATCATCATCTAGAAGCTTGCCTAAAAATGAGGGGAGGGGAGGTTAGGCAGGAACCCAGAGTAGTAGAAGGGCCTAAAGCCATAGGGCTTCCAGGGGACTGGGATTGTAGGACCTGAGCCTTGTAACATCCGGGAGAAGGGCTGACACTATCCTGTGTGCCCATGGCTTGGGGCTGAGAGGACCACCTGCCTCCTGCAGGGTCCTGGAGTTCCTCTGGCACACAGGAACAGGGTCTGGAAATGATACGATCTTGTTCACCGGGTTTGGGCCTGCTCCAGAGATGCCCTGATGCGGGATCGGGGATGAAGCCACTGCAGGACCACCTATGAGGGGACTGTCACAACTCAGGATGCATTTAGGAAAAACCTGTGAAAGACAAGCTCACAGAAAAGAATTAAAAATTATCTGAAGAAGAGCAAAACCATGAAAGCTAGACAACAAACAGAATAATTGAGGTAACTGATACTTGAAGAGTTAGAGACAATACAGAAACAAAGAAAGGACTTTAAAATAGTATTTATATTATTATCCAAGAGCAAAGTAAGAAATAAAAACTGAAAAATAAGCTAAAGAGAAAATTATTAAACTTGAAGATTTACCTGAAGCAGTCTCTCAGAATATGGCATGCAGAATATAAAGAAGAGAAATATCAAAGAAAAGTTAAGACATGGAATAGATTCAGATGACTTCAATATACATTTAATGAGATACCTATAAGAGAATTTTGAACAGGCAATATGGAAATGAGAATTTTCCAGAAAGAAAGACATATAAATCCTTGGGTTGAAAAAAAATCTCATGAAATACTAACCAAAACAAAATCTATCTAGAAATTGTGTTTAAAACTTTAGAACATTACATATGATGGGAACACCCTAAAATCTGCCAGAGATATAATATAGGCTAAAAGAATAAGCATTAAAATAATATCAGATTTTTCATCAATAATGTTAGATACCATAAAACTAAAATACTCTGACAAAAATCCTTTTAATATAGAAATACTTATATTCCCAACTATAACTCAGGAATTAGGGTTAAAAATATTTTGACTATTCAGAACTGACTGGGTGGTCAACACACAATGTGACATATAGATGATGTATTACAGAAGTGTACACTTGAAACCTATGTAACTTTACTAATCATTGTCACCCCTATTTAATTAAAGAAAATAAAAAATAAAAAAGAAGGAAAAAAAGAAATAGGAAAATTCACAAAAAATAAGTGTGAAACTTTGTAAAATCAAATATGTGTATAGTGAGTATAGGTATGAAATTGTAGCAGAGTAGACATGCCACATGTAATACCTTTTAATAAAAAAAATATATTTTGACTACAAAATGTTGAAATTTGTCACATATCAACTCTTGCTGAAAGCACTTCTAAAGTGTATATACTCCAGCAAGAAATAATGGCTTCAATGGTAAGCAAAGAAGTTGGTAAAATACATTGGTGAATTAAGATATTTATTGTTTTTAAAACCAGCAATATGGAAGACATGCGTTTAGTAACAGCAGGGAGTAAAATTCCACTGAACTATCACGTGGTCAGTGTGAGGGGAAAATACTTAGGGAATCAAAATCATGCTAAGTTTTTTATCTTGCTCAGGAAGAAGAAGAAATAGTGAATAATTTAACTTTATTATAAAAATATATTTAAGAAAATGTGATGAAAATTTAAGGGCAGTTATTAAGAGCAGGAATATATAACTGTTCTTTCCAAAACATTCAGTGAAAAAAAAGTAACAAAATAAAATAGGCTAACATAGCAGAATACAGGAAAAGAGAAAGAATAGAAAAAAAGTAAAGGCACGATGAAGAGAAAATACAAAATAATTAGTTAGAAACCAGCACACACGTAACAGCACAGTAACGTGGACAGGTTAACGGCCCTGGGAGAAGAGGACCCTTTTCTTTCCTGTTCATCGCCAACTCCTTTCCATCAAGTCATGCACATGCAGGCATTTGTCTTATGAATAAATGAACCTCTCCGATTGGATTTTTAAAAATCCAGCTATATTCTGGTAAAAAGAGACTCACCTAAAAAAAATTCCTGAAAGGTTGAAAATCCAGGGATGAAACAAGATATGCATTCTGTTCAATTTTGCTAAGAATCTAAAACTGCTGTAAAAGATAGTCTATTAAAATTATATTAAGAAAGGTTAGATCTCACATTAAGTATTATTATGCACCCCCCCTGCAAAATACTCACAAAGGGTCACAAGGAAATTTTTGGAGGTGATGGGTATAGTGATGGTTTCACAGGTATATGTGCTTATGTCCAAACTCATCAAATTCTGTACATTAAACATGGGGTTTTTCACGTAAATTATACCTCAGTAAAACTGTTTTTAAATAAAGTAGCCAGGCAATTATTATCAGCAACAACAAATATCTAGTATAGCAATATTAGTATCACAGATAATAAAATTCAGGACAAAATAATTTAAAAAAAGAATTGGGCATTTCCTATTGATAAAAGGAACAATCTACTAAAAAGACACAATAGCCTTTAACTATTATACACCTTAAAGATGGCCTTAAATTATAAATAAATAAAATCTGATAGAACTACATTTGGAAATTAAAAATTATACTGGGAGATAAAAATGAGACTATATTGCAACAACAAAAAAATAAACAGCTCAATTAAAAAATGGGCACAGGATTTGAATAAACATTTCTCTAAAGAAGATATACAAATGTCCAATAAGCACATTATAAATGCCCAACAACACTAATCATTAGAGTAATGCAAATCAAACCCAGAAAGAGATACCACCTGTTTGTATGGCTGTTACCAAAAAAACATAAATAACAAATGTTGGGAAAATATGGAGACAATGAAACCTTTGTGGGCTGTTAGTGGGAATGTGAATGGTGAAATTGCTGTGAAAAACAGTAAGGCAGTTCTTCAAAAAATTAAAAATAGAATTACCATATGATTCATCAATTCTCCTTCTGGGTGTACACCCCAAAGAATTGAAAGCAGAGACTCCAAGAGATTTTTGTACCTCCATATTCATAGCTGCATTATTCGCAATAGCCAAAAGGTGGAAGCAACCCATGTGACCACTGACAGATGAATGGATAAACAAAATGGGATACACACACACACACACACACACACACACACACACGAACATTATTCAGCCTTAAAAAAAAAAGGAATTCTGACACATGCTACCACATGGATGAACCTTGAGAGTATTATGCTAAGTGAAATAAACCAGTCACAAAAAAGCCAAATATTGTCTGAAGACGCTTATTTGAGGTACCTGGAGTAGTCAAACTTACAAAGACAGAAAATAGAATGATGATTTCCAGGGGGAGTTATTGCTTAATAGGTAAAGAATTTCAGTTTTGTAAGATGAAAAGAGTTCTGCAGATGGATGGTGGTAATGGTAGGAGAACAATGTGAACATACTTCATACTACTTACTGCACACTTCAAAATGGTCGAGATGAGACTGACGCACTACCTACTGCATATAAATGATAAACGTCTAAGTATTGCGTTGTCTTGTGCACCTGAAACTAATAAAATTAAAAAAAATGGTCAAGATGGTAAATTGCATGTGTATTTTACCACAGTTAAAATAAAAAAAAATGAGACTACCTTCATGTAGTTGGAGAATGGTATAATGGCACAAATAAGATGGAGAAAGACTAGCTGGAAAATTTTTCTGCAAATCAGAGAAGAGATAATGGTGACTGTAATTCAGGTAGTACAAGTAGGGTTGAAGTCAGAGGTAGGGAATGAGAAATAATTAGAAGGTAAGAAAAAAAAGATTCAGTGACTGACCAGCTGTGAGTGGAAAGGGAGAGATAAGCCACTCTTTTTTCAAAATTTTTATTAAATGTATTGGGGTGACATTGGTTAGTAAAATTATATAGGTGTCAAGTGTACAACTCTATAATACATCATCTATCTATTGCATTGTGTGTTCACCACCCAGAGTCAGTTCTCCTTCCATCACCCCCTTTATCCTCTTCTACCACCTCCTCCCCCCTTACTTTTTGGCAACCACTAAACTGTTGTCTGTGTGTATGAGTTTTTGTTTTTGTCTTGTTTGTTTGTTTCTTTCAGTTTTGTATCCCACATATGAGTGAAATCCTATGATTCTTGACTTTTTCTGTCTGACTTATTTTGCTTAGCATGATGATCTCAAGATCCATCCATGTTGTCACAAATGGCAGTATTTCATCTCTTCTTATGGAGAGAAGCCACTTTTGATGCTTGATTTCAGGCATGGACAATTAGGTGGATGTTGACCACTTATTAAGATTGGACACCAAGAAAGAGGAACAAGGAGGGGGAGAAACGATGAGTTTAACATGGATGAAGGTGAATGTGAGATGTCTGTGAGAGACCTAAGTGACGAGCATCTTTTTCTTTGACTGCTTCTCTCTCTCTTTATTTGTACCACTGACACACACACACACACACACACACACACACACACACACACTTTGCTTTCTTTCTATGTACACTTTATGCAAAGAAACAAAGCCTTATTCGGTTCAATTGTTACTCTAGTTCAAGTGCAGCATAGAGCTTAGAGGTAGATCCTGGGATTACTCAAAAATAAATGTGCTGTCTCAAGCAGGATTGATTTCCCTAAGGTCCAAGAATGCTTCATGCAATCAGATTGTGTTTACAAAGGACACTGGAATCCTAGAGGCTGAACACTGACAAAAATCTTGCATAGGCACAAAGCCAAAGCCATTCCATTCTCATTCACTGTAATGCACCTTTTCTAGAATTTTGCTGATGATGTTGATAAGAAGATTCACAGCTGTCACTGGGACTAGCCAACTGTTCTCTTTTGCTCTATTCTCCTTCCTGCACATAAAATGTTACTGAAAAGTAACATAAAATGTTTCTGAAAGTAACATAATGGGTCTCTAAATCGGTTTGTTTATATTTAGTGATGAGTTGTGATGCTAGCAGAGCATATTCACGATAGAGTACTTAAAGTAGAATGCTAGCAAATCAATCATGTTTTGACGTTGTGCGTTTGGTAGCAGGCATTGTGGAACATGATTTTCCTACCTAAGTGCTACTAGAATGGTAAAAGCAAAGGCCCTGCATTTAGGTGAAATGAGTGCAATCCTGGCCTACTGTGCATAACTGGGCGGGTAATTTAATAGCTAGAACCTGAGTTTCTTTATGTTTAATTAAAAGGGGGATAAAAACACCTGATTTATAAAGTTGTTGTAAAGATTAAATGAGGTATAGGCAAATATACTTATCATGATACCTAACATATACAAGGCATTTAACAAACACTAATTTCTCTCCTTTGGTGAACTGTTTTATGATTAAACGCTAAAATACCACATTTCCCCAGGGCATCCCAGCCTGAAGGTGAAAAGGGGACCACGACAACAGCACAAATGTCCCCAACCTCTTAGGTGGGGCCTCACAAGTTCTCTTCAGGGAAATTCTCCCAAATTCATAGACTCCCTGGATTATTTCATACATACTAATGAGCACAGTGTTCTCAGCTCACACACAACTTGTCACGTTTTCCCTGCTTTGGCCATATGTGCGCACTTGCTTCTGGGACTGCTGGTCTGGGTGAAGCAAATGCAAAAGGTGCCAAGAACCTGCTGGTGACTTTGGGAAGAATATGGGAAATCCCCTCCTACCACTGCCAGCTTCTCCGTTCTGTCGTCAGGCTAAACACTGGACAGTGCCAATGCTGTGCCCTGGGCCCACTGCACCACGGTTGCGACCACGGAAGCGCACCAGAACCATTTCATTGTTCTCCCTGATGGAGTGAGGATCGCTTTTCTGTCTTCATATTAAGCTTAATTCTTTTTGTTTGTGTGTTTAGCCCCTTTCAGATCGGGGACTCCATCACGTGTCCATGGAGCCCGGGCCAGAGTAATATTTGACTAACTAGAATCATACCAAAAAATCTGCCCTTCCTTTTAACACTGAGGCTTTATTACCAGGCTAAGCTTTTATATGAGGGCCTCTCTTCTCTGAAGATGCGTTATTTTCCAAGAGTTATATTTAATCTGTCATCCAAGTCAACCTCCCTCCCCCCTGACCCCTTAGGCCACAGCAACAGTCTTCCAGATATTCTAAGGTAAGTACTTCTCATGCTCTAGTGGAGAATCCTGCTACAGTTTCACATGTAGCTAGGAGGATTTTGAGAAGATTTTTTCCTCTGAGGAGAAGGAGGGAGACTAGAAGGAAGAAGAAACAACATTAGGAAATGATAGTGTTAACTTAGAATGTGAGGGGGTGGGGGCTGAATTTGGATAGCGGTCCTGGAAAGAAAGGGGCAGATACAAAAAGGCTTGATGAAAGAACAGGCAGATATAACCAGTGACTGGACTGGAGAAAGAGGCCCTGATGGTTCTTATGGGTGATTCTGAGTTTTCTGGGAATTTCTTGGATATTTGATTTGTCTGCAGAGTAAAAATTGAAATTCTAGATCCATAATGGAAGTTTTCAGTATCCTTTACCCCTGGTCTCCTTCCCCTCCCTCCCTTAAAACCACTGATTCCCTTCCATTCCTCAGTGTCTACATTGGAGGCACTCCTTCCTTTGCTGTTCTCTGAATGCCAGGCTTATGAGTGAGTGGCTATCACCTGTCTGCTCACCCTTGTGAAATGGTGACATAGACATGCTAGTCTCCTGAACCCCCTGATGACTTGGACTCCAGGACAATCTGTCTGTCTATTTCATCAGTGTGGCCTGTTTTCGGCAAGAGATGAAAGGAAGACCCCTGGGATTCCTCGGGGACTGAAGATAAATACAGTTCTTACCATTCAAATTTGAATTGACTAAGCACTTTTTACATGCCCACGGTCAAGAACGAATTTAAGGGGCATTGGGAACCAAAGTGTGGATTAGATTCCACCCCCCACCCCCAATCTCTTCTATACTTTTAGGCTCCAGCCTATTAAAAATATTTTAAGGGAAGTACTTGGCACATTTCTGAAATATTAATCTGAGCCTTTAAACAAATGAACAGGAGCAGGGACAGCTTTGGGCAATTCTCTGAGTGGGTCATCAGTCTCCTATAGTCAGGCCCTCCCTTTTCTTCATCAGGGTCCTCATGCTGGCTTCTGGCCACTTAGAGCTCTTCACAGGGGACTTCACCAGGACTGGCCTTCTGTGGCTAAGCCCTTTCTTCCCTAGATCCCATGTGGGATTGTCATATTCCTAGAGGTCTGAAGATAATGGGTGGCTTAGAACGTAATAGTAATAATAATAATAATAATAATAATAATAATAGATATAGTTTATCAGGTGCCTTGCATTGCACTTTTCAAACATTATCTCATTTAATACTTATACCAATTTTAGGAGGTGAGTCTTATTGTCACTCTTTACAACTGAAGAGAGACTAAAATTCAAGAGCATAAGTTGGCAAAGGTTATGCAAACTAAGTGCCAGAGGTAGACTAGGACTGCAGATCTCTGTCATCAGTCACAACACTTTCAAGCTCTTAATTCCAAGGGAAGATTTCTGATGGGGATTTCAGGACACGAGGCAAGCCCTCGGGGGCTTTGTGTTTGATATGAGCTTTATTCCAGTGGGGCTTTATTCTCTTAAACTTGCTTTTTAACGAACAAGCTCTTTGCAAAACTCTCTTTAGCAGAGAAAAACCACATGTCCTAGTTCAAAATGTTTCTTTGAAATCTCATAATCTGTATTTTTTCAGAATAGGGGGGCAGGTAAGCTGTTTTATCTTTAAAACATTTTTTAAACCTCTTTTTTCGTATTTAAAAAAACCCAACTTCTTACCACCTCTCAATAAAAGTTATTTAATCATTTTGTTAAAAAGAACGAAGCAGAAATGTGGTCTGTTAAAATATGTGCCATCTTTGGCTTTTTGGTTTCCTGATTCTGAGTAATGCTGAGTGGTTGTTTGTCAAACTCCTCAGTACCTGCTCAAGTACAAAACCCTCTTACTGGGCTGGGCCCCCAGCAAATGGTGAAGTGACTGTAGTTTGAAAACAAGCACACTTTTACTGCTTCCTACTTCTTTCTTTCCAGTCTTTCCCTTACGTTTTTTGCATTAACAAATAAAATAAAATGTAAATAATACAAACTTTCCTTTCCCTCTTAACCAAGAAGGAATCTTCAGACACATTTTTGTGTGATTTAATGTAAATGTGATCTCATGGCACTAGCATTTTCAGCTGTATTTTTAATCATAGAACAAAAGATTTGTTTTTCCCATCTCTGGTTAAAGGAATTTCAGGTTAAAGAGCCTTGGGAGTAAAAGGGTGGGGAGACACCAAAAGGAAAAAAAATGGGATAGAAATTGCTTCTCCCCAAAACAGAGAAGCTGCATGAGAAAATACTTGAAGATAGCCATTTCTTAACTAATTTCTTTCCTTTGGTGGATTTTGGCAGCTCTGCTCTGTCAGATGATACTTAAGGCCCATTTTTCACTCTGTGTGACAGGGAAAGAATGAGGTTTAAAGGAAATAGAACCGTCCTCTGCTCCAGGCTTGTTGATCTGGGCAAGGTGCTTACCACCTAGTGCCCTCAAGGGATTGAGGGATTAGTTCCTGCCACATTCTGATAAGGATTTAGAGAATGAATCAAGTTTACATTAATTGAAGAGTCAATTGAAAAAGTTTTTAACAAATACAAAATATTATTAAAACTGAGTGCAGGTTATATGGAGTAGCCTTGATTTGAAGTCTCTTAAACATTGAATTAGTTTTCTCCCTTTGACTATAAAAACACTTAAATGGAATGTAGAACGAGCTCTTCCCTCCATCTTGCCCTATCCCATTGCCAAAGTGGCAGTGATAAACATGATGGTTTGTTTGGGGTACCACAAAAATCTTGCTGCTCACCCTGTAGTTACTGAATCATTAAGATCACTATGTTCTTGCCTAGTCAGGTTCCCCTACCTCCTGGTTTCTGGCTGGACTATGAGTTTTATGCTAGCCTGAAGCTTCTCATCTCTTTGAACCATGTGAAAAGCAATCCCATGCTGTTAGTATTGATAAACAGCTTCCCAGACAAGAAAAAGCTAAAGGAATCCATGACCACCAAACCAGTATTACAAGGAATCTTCGAGGGACTTCTTTGAAATGAAGAAAAGAATAAAAAACAAAACAAAACATGAATAATAAAATGGCAATAACTACATATTCATCAATAATTACTTTAAATGTAAATGGATTACATGCTCCAATCAAAAGACATAGAGTGGTTGAATGGATAAGTAAACAAGATCCATACATATGAGGTCTGACAATTAAGTTCACGAACTTGTTGCATCGATGTTGCTAATGTTTTTTGATATCGGAGGGAATATTCATTATGAATTTGTACCAACTGAACAAACAGTTAACAAAGTTTACTAGTTGGAAGTGCTGAAAAGGCTGCGTGAAAAAACTAGACAACGTGAACTTTTTGCCAACAATTCATGGCTCTCGCATCACAACAATGCACCAGCTCACACAGTACTGTCTGTGAGGGAGTTTTTAGCTAGTAAACAAATAACTGTATTGGAACACCCTCCCTACTCAACTGATCTGGTGCCCAATAACTTCTTTATTTACCAGAAAGTAAAGGAAATATTAAAAGGAAGACGTTTTGATGACATTCAAGACATCAAGGGTAATACAATGACAGTTCTGATGGCCATTCCAGAAAAAGAATTCTAATTGCTTTGAAGGGTGGACGAGGTGCTGATATCAGTGCATAGCTTCCCAAGGGGAATACTTCAAAGGTGACCATAGTGATATTCAGCAATGAGGTATGTAACACTTTTTCTAGGATGAGTTTGTGAACTTAATTGTCGGACCTCGGATGTTGCCTACAAGAGACTCATTTCAGATCAAAAGACACACACAGACTGAAAATAAAGAGATGGAAAAAGATATTTCATGAGAATGGAAACGAAAAGAAAAACCAAAAAAGGTTTGGGATAGTAATACTTATATCAGACCAAATAGACTTTAAAATAAAGTCCAAACAAGAGACAAAGAAGGATCTAGTAATCTCACTTCTGGGTATTTATCCGAAGATACCTAAAATGCTACATTGAGGGGACATATGCATCCATGTGTCCATTGCAGAATTATTTAGAATAGCTAAGATATGAAGGCAACCTGGGTGTCGCTAAATGGATGAATGGATAAAGAAGTGGTGGTACATATATAAAATGGAAAATTACTCAGCCATAAAACGGAATGAAATCTTGCCATCTACAACAAAATAGATGGACCTAGAGAGTATTGTGCTGAGTGTAGTAAGTCAGACAGAGAAAAACAAATGTTATATGATTTCACGTATAAGTGGAATCTAAAGAACAAAATAAACAAACAAAACCGAAGCACTCTCATAGATACAAAAACATTTTGATGATTGCCAGATGGGAGGGGATTTGGGGATAGGTGGAAAAGGGAAAAAAATTAAGAAGTACAAACTTGTTGTTACACAGTGGTCATGGGGACATAGGGAATAGCATAAGGGGGTCATTTCTTAAATTATATAAGTGTCTGACCACTATGCTGTACACCTAAAGTTAATATAAAATAATATTGAATGTCAAGAGTAATTGAAAAATTAAAAAGCAAAAAAAGGTAAAAGGGAATAAGAGGTTCAAATTTCCGTGTGTAAAACAAATAAGATTTGGTGATGTAATATACAGCATAGGAAATATAGTCAATACTATTGTAATAGTATGGTACGATGTTTGATGATTGCTGGATTTATCATCGTGATCACTTCTTTAGGTATCTAAATGTTGAATAATTATGGTGTACCCCTGAAACTAATATAATATTGTAAGTTAGCTATATTTTAATAAAAATCTTAAAATAGTAAACTTTTTCACCTCCTTAAAAGAAAGACCAAATAGGTTCTCAGAGAGATAAGAGAAGATAATGATTCCATGAACAAGAGCAGGATACAACCAAAATGAATATTAAGACAATATAATAGAACTCTAGATATAAAAATTATGACAGCAGATATTAAAAATTAAACCAAAGGGCTGATAGGAAAGTTGAGTCAATGTCACAGACTGAATTGTGATCCCCGCTTACCAAATTCATACGTTGAAGCCCTAAGCCCCAGTACATCAGAATGTGACTTTATTTGCAGATAGGGTTTTAAAGAGAGGTAATTAAGTTAAATGCAGCTGTTGTGGTGAACTCTAATCCAAGCTGACTGGTTTCTGTATAGGAAGAGGAGATTAGAACACACAGAAAGACACCAGGGATATGTGTGTACTGAAGGACGCCATGTAAAGAGCAGAGAGGCCTCAGAGGAAACCAACCTTACTGGCAACTTAACCTTGGAATTCCAGCCTCCACAACAGTGATGAAAAAATTTCTGTTGTTAAAACACCTATTCTCTAGTATTTTATTATGGCAACCCTAACAAACTAATAAAGAAAAATTGCCAGAAAATAGAATAACAACACAAAAACCGAAACGAACAAACCGAAACAAGGTAGAAATCATGTGACAAAAGAATAAATTACACAAATGATCCAAGTGGTTCAAGATCTCAAAGAGAAAACAGACAAATGGAAGGAAGAAAAGTATAAAAGAAATAATATAAGAAAAGAAGACTAAAAGGTTTAGCCAAGTGTCTCGTATCACAATTGAAACAAGTTATGCGCTAAATTCAGAACATTGGGAATAAAGAGCATATCTAAAAATCTTCCAGAGAGAATAAGAAAGAAAAGGAAGGTCAAAGGTAGATTACACATACAATGAAACAGAAGCTAGAATGATGTTGGATTTCTAAAGAAGAGAAAGTGTACCTGAATAATTGTAGGTGAGTAGTTGTAAACATATTAACTGAGTTTGTTTCTATGATCATATGTTAGGAAAGTTCAAGAATCTTTTCTACTAATGTAAGAATGACTTGTTCTGTATCTAACCCAAATTACTAAACACCATTACACTTAGTAAGTTGTGGTGTATTCTGCATCTGTGCTCAATAAAAGTTAAAAGAAAGTAAGAGGATGGACTAAATGTGATAGTGTCAGCAGAATTTGCTGCTACCAAAGAATTATACTGTTGTGATGGCCAGATGACATTGGATAACAGGATTCTCTTCTAAAGCCACAGAACAAAAAGGGACTTTATTTTTTTGAAGAAGACAGAGAGTAGGAAAGTGAATTAAGTTGGAGTCTAGTCATAAGGGAAAAGGATGAAGGGACTAAGAATATAAAAGCTGAAACAGGAATGTTTTAGTGAGGCCAAGATTTTGGTCTTCAAACAGTTGAAGGATCCTCATATGGAAAAGGGTTAAAGTCTACCCAATGCGGACCAGAGACCAATGAGTGGAAGCTTCAGGGAGAGCCAGTTTTGTTCAATACAGTGTATAGCAATTAGGGTTTTTTGTTTATTTTTCCTGCTCTAACAAATCATTGTGAACTTAGTGTCTGAAAAGACCACAGTTTATTGTATTACAGTTCTAGTGGTCAGAAGTATGAAATGGACTTTACTGGGCTGCATTCCTTCTGGAGGCTCTCTGGAAGCATCTGTTTCCTTGGCTTTTTCCATTTCTTGAGGCTGCCTTCATTTCTTAGTTCAAGGCTCCTTTCTCCATCTTCAAAGCCAGCAGTATTACAGCTTCCAAATTCTGACTCTGACCCTCCTGTCAACCTCTTATGAGGACTCTTGTGGTTATATTTTAGAATTATGCACACACAATCTAAAAGTTAAGTAAGAAAATTGCTTAGATGTTTTACCATATAGAATTATCAAGCTGACTAGAATAATAGAATACAAGCAGTATCTTCCACTGGTAAGCTCTAAGGATCTGAAAGCGTCTTTAAATTTTTTTCCTTATAGCTTCAATTTATTGGTGCTATTTTGCTTTCTGGATACACAGAGATTAAGTTCAGCTCCACTTATGTAAGACAGCCCTTCAGACATATAAAGAGGTCTTCATATCCTTCAAGTCTATTCTTTAGTCGAATTATCTTCTGCTTCTTTGAATAGGCTGTAGTGCAATGCATTTATTTTATACTAAATTCTGGACATAACATATCTTTTCAGTTTAATCTCATTGCTTAAAGGAATTGGTTAAATTTAATCTCTGGTCTATTTTTCTGGCCAACAATACATTTATGTATATATATATTTATATATATATTTCTATTTTGTTTGTTTTATCATTTTTTATCTTTATGAAATTTATTGGGATGACATTGGTTAGTAAAATTATATAGGTTTCAAGTGTACAATTCTATAATAAATCATCTGTGTATTGCATTGTGTGTTCACCACACAGAGTCAATTCTCCTTTTATCACCATATATTTGACCCCCTATACCCTCTTCTACCACCCCCTTCAACCCTTATCCTCTGGTAACCACTAAACTGTTGTCTGTGTCTATGAGTTTTTGTTTGTTTGTTTGTTTGTCTTGTTCGTTTGTTGCTTTCAGTTATATAACTGCCACATATGAGTGAAGTTATATGGTTCTCAACTTTTCCTGTCTGTTTTATTTCATTTAGCGTGATAATCTCAAGATCCATCCATGTTGCAAATGGCAGTATTTCTTCTTTTTTATGGTCGGATAATATTCCATTATATATATGTACCACATCTTCTTTATCCAATCATCTATTGATGGACAATTTGGTTGTTTCCACGTCTTGGCCATTGTAAATAATGTTTCAATGAACATGGGGTATACATATATCTTTATGGATAAATGTTTTCAGATTTTTTTGGGTAGATACCCAGAAGAGGGATTGCTGGGTTGTCTGGTAATTCTATTCTTAATTTTTTGAGGAATCTCCATACTGTTTTCCATAGTGGCTGTGCCAATTTACATTCCCACCAGCAGTGTTCCTTTTTCTCCACAACTTCTCCAACACTTGTTATTCCTTGTCTTATTGATAATAGCTGTTCTCACAGGTGTGAGGGTGATATCTCGTGGTTTTGATTGGCATTTCCCTAATAACTAGTGATGTTGAGCATTTTTTCATATATCTATTGGCTGTTTGTATGTCCTCTTGGTAGAAGTGTCTGTTCAGGTCCTCTGCCCATTTTTTAAAATTGGATTGTTTGTTTTTTTGTTGTTGAGTTGTATGAGTTCTTTATATATTTTGGATACTATCTCCTGATCAGAGGTGTTATTTTGCAAATAGCTTCTCCTATTCTGTTGGTTTCCTCTTTGTTTTGTTGATGGTTTCTTTTGCTGTGCAGAGATTTTTAGTTTGATATAATCCCATTCATTTATTTTAGTTTTTACTTCCCTTGCCTTTGAGGTCAAATTCGTAAAATCCTCTCTGAACCCAAGGTCGTAAGTTTAGTACTCATGTTTTCTTCCATGCAATTTATTCTTTCAGGTCTTATGTTTAGGTCTCTGATCCATTTTGAATTAATTTTGGATTATGGTGACCGATAGCAGTCTAGTTACATTTTTTTTTTTTATATGTGGGTTTATTTCTGGGTTCTCAATTCTGTTCCATTGGTCTGTGTGTCTGTTTATCTGCCAATACCATGCTGTTTCAATTACTGTTGCTTTGTGGTATAAATTGAAGTCAGGGAGAGTGATAACTCCAGCCTTGTTCTTTTTCCTTATGATTGCTTTGGCTATTTGGGGTCTTGTGTGATTCCATACAAATCTGATGATTTTTTGTTCTGTTTCTTAAATAATGCCATTGGGATTTTGATGGGGATTGCATTAAATCTATATATTGCTTTGGGTAATACGGCTATTTTAACTATGTTGATTCTTCCAAACCATGAACACAGAGTATCTTTCTATTTCTTTGTATCTTCTTTAATTTCTTTTAATAATGTCTTATAGTTTCAGTGTATAGGTCCTTTACATCATTTGTTAAGGTTATTCTTAGGTATTTTATTCTTTTTTGTTGGAACTGCAAAAGAAATTGTTTCTTTCATTTATTTTTTTCTGAAATGTCATTGTTAGTATATAGGAATGCAATAGATTTTTGTACAATTGATTTTATATCCTGCAACTTTACTTATTTGTTTATTGTTTCTAATAGTTTTTTGTGGCGTCTTAAGGGTTTTTTATATTATGAATCATTTCATCTGCAAAAAGTGACAATTTTAGTTCTTCATTCCCGGTTTGATTGCATTTTATTTCTTTCTCTTGCCTGATTGCTCTGGCTAGGACTTCCAATACAATGTTGAATAACAGTGGTGAGAGGTTGCATTCCTGTCTTATTCCTGATCTTAGAGAAAACGTTTTCAGTTGTCACCATTAAGTATGGTATTAGCTGAGGGTTTGTCATATATTGCCTTTATTATGTTGAGGTATTTCCCTTTTATATCCATTTTATTAAGTGTTTTAATCATGAATAGATATTGTATCTTGTAAAATGCTTTTTCAGCATCTATTGATATGATCCTATGATTTTCATCGTTTATTTTGTTTATGTGGTGTATCACATTGATTCGCATATGTTGAATCATCCTTGTGCCCCTGGAATGAACCCCACTTAATCATATGTATAATATTTTTAATGTATTGTTTTATCCAATTTGCCAATATTTTATTTAGGATTTTTGCATGTGTATTCATCTGAGATATTGGTCTATAGTTTACTTTTTGTGTGTTATCCTTATCAGGTTTTGGTATCAGGGTAATGTTGGCCTGTTGTCACGCAGCAGCTTACCCATCTGTCTCCTCGTACCTACCCCTAAAGAAAGGAAAGTCTGTGAGACTAATCCTTTCAGGGACTTTGCTTCACCTTTGTGCTTGCACCTTATGTCTCCCTGTTTGGCCCCAGGGGATGGCTGGTCAGCCAATAACTGGTAAGATTCCCCATGGAGGGAACAACCTAAGCCAGGCGCAGCCACATGGGGACAAACAGGAGAATCCACGGGGTTGATAGAGGTGGGCATAAACCCCCACCTTCCCCCGGCTAAGGAGAGCGTCTGCCTTTGTGGCTGTATTCTTTCCCACAACCTGCTTGGGAAGAGATTCAATGATGTGTTAACATCAGTTCTCCATCTATTCATATCAGTAAGTTTCAGCATAAAGGTTTTATCCTTTGGGGAGGTACATCCTGAGACTTACGGTTCCGCTGCTTGCAGGCAAGGGTGATTAGTTCGTATCAGTTTCCTAGTATAATGTATGAAATGCACAGACTGTAGAGAAAACAATGTTACTTCCTTATGTGTGCATCAATAAAAGCCACAAGGTGGCCCGATTCAGGGCTCTCAGTCCTTTGAGGCTGTGAGACCTATGGCCCCCGTTTCATAATTTTCTTGATTTCGGTTTCTTTCTTAACCCTTCACAGCCCCTTCTCGTTCGCTCACTGCCTGTGTGGCGCTGGATGCGACATTGGCCTCATAAAATGAGTTAGGAAGTATTACCTCTTGTTCAATTTTTTTGGAAGATTTTGAGGAGGACAGATATTAAATCATCTTTGAATGTTTGTTAGAATTCACAAGTGAAGCCGTCTGGTCCTGAACTTTTGGTTTGGGATAATTGTTTCAATGTCCTTACTGTTGATTGGTCTATTTAGATTTTCTAGTTCTTTGTGATTCAACCTAGGAAGGTTATATAGTTCTAAGAACTCATACATTTCTTCTAGGTTATTGAATTTGGTGGCATATTGTCATAGTATTGATAGTATTTCATAGTATTCTTGTATGATCCTTTGTATTTCTGTGGTATCCATCATAACTTCTCCCGTTTCATTTTTGATTTTGTGTCTTTTCTCTTTTTTCCTTAGTGAGTCTAGCCACAGCTTTGTCAATTTTATTAATCTTTCAAAGAACTAGCTCTTTGTTGCATTAATTTTTCCACTGTCTTTTTGTTCTCTATTTCATTTAATTCTGCTCTAATTTTTTATTATTTCCTTCCTTCCTTCTGCTGACTTTCGGTTTCATTTGTTCTTTTTCTAGTTCTTTAAGATGTAATGTTAGGTTATTTATTTGGGATTTTTCTTGTTTCTTGAGATAGGCCTGTAATGATATAAATTTCCCGCTTACTACTGCTTTCACAGTATCCCAATAATTTTGATATGATGTATTTTCATTCTCATTTGTTTCTGTGTCTCTTTTGATCTCTCCTTTTATTTCTTCTTTGACCTAGTCATTCTTTAGTAGCATGTTGTTTAATCTCCACATGTTTGTGGTTCTTCCCACTTTCTTTTTGCAGTTCATCTCCAATTTTAAAGCATTGTGATTAGAGAATATGCTTCGTATGATTTCAATCTTCTTAAATTTGCTGAGGCTAGTTTTGTGTCCCAACATATAGCCTATCCTTGAGAATGTTCCATGTGCACTACAAAAGAATGTAACGTCTGGTGTTCTAAGATGAAAGGCTCTGTAAATGTCAATTATGACCATTTGGTCTAATGTGTCATTTAAGGCTGTTATTTCCTCATTGATTTTCAGTTTGGATCATCTATCCCTAGCTGTCAATGGTGTATTTAGGTCCCCTGCTATGATTGCATTTTTGTCTGTTTCTTCCTTTAGTACTGTTAGTAGCTGCTTTATGTATTTTCGTGCTCCCTGATTGGAAGCATATATATTGATAAATGTTATGTCTTCTTGTTGTATTGTTCCCTTTACTCTTTATCATTATGAAATGTCCATCTTTGTCTCTCGTTACCTTTTTTTATCCTGAAGTCTGTTTCTTCAGATATAAGTATGGATACTCCTGATTTTCTCTGGATTCCATGTGCTTGGAGTATCATTTTTCTACCCTTTCATTTTCAGTCTATATTTGCTCAGTTGACATGTGTCTTTTGAAGGCTGCATATAGTTGGGTTTTATTTTTTGATCTAATTTGTTACTTTGTGCCTTTTTATTGGTGAGTTCAGTCCATTTACATGTAGGGTGATTATTGATATATGATGATTTCCTATGGCCATTTTATCTTTTGTTTTCTTGTGGCTTGATTTCTCCATTGTTTGTTTGTCTTTTTGTTTCTATCTGTTAGTTTAGTTTGGTGGTATTCTATGATTTTTTTCCTCTCTTTTTTTATGTTATGTGTCTCATGTCTGGATTTCTTTTTTTTTCTTGAGTGGTTACCATTAGGTTTATGTAAAAGAAATTTTCACATATACAGTATCCTTTTTCTTCAGCATACATCTTATCTCCATTCCCCTTTGCAAATTCAGACCTTTACTCCTTCCTCTTTTATGTTTTTGATGTCACAAATTATCCCTATTTGTGCTGTGAGTTCATTTCTGAGTTCCAGTAGCAAATTGCTTTCCCTTCTGTTTTTCTATTTTTATGTTTTTATCTTCTTACTGTTTATGTTATGTTTAAAAAGTGTATAATGCCCTATTCTGTGTAGGTGTTGTAATTTTTTGCTTCTGTCTGTCTGTTAGTAATCTTACTCATAGTTTTGTATTATTTTGTTTTTTTGTTTCATGTAGACTAACCTCCTCAGTATTTCTTATAATGCAGGCCTTGTGGTGGGACATTTCCTCAGCTTCTATATATCTAGAAAGGTCTTTATTCCTCGTTCGTATCTAAAGGATAGCTTTCCTGGATATGTTATCCTTGGCTGGTAACTTCTGTCTTTCAATAGTTTGAATATTTGATTCCACTACCTCTTGGATTGTAGAATTTCTGCTGAAAAGTCTGATCATAATCTAATGGGCTTGCCCTTGTAGGTTACCATCTTCTTTTCCCTGGCTTTCTTGAGGACTTTTTCTTTGTCATTAATTTTTGACAGCTTCAATATAATGTGCCTTGGGGAAGGCCTGTTGGGATATTGAGGTAATTAGGTGTTCTGTTTGCTTCTGGGATTCAAGAATCCAGTTCTTTCCATCATTTTGGGAAGTTCTCTTGACTATTTGTTTAATAGGTTCTCTGTGCCCTTTCCCTCTCTTCTTCTGTTATGCCCATTATTCTTATATTGGTCTCTCTGCTGGAATCAGATAATTCTGTAGAGTTCTTTCATTTCTTTTAGCTCTCAAGTCTGTCTCTTCTTCCATCTGCATAATTTCCAGATTTCTATATTCAATATCACTTGTTCTTTCTCCATGTGGTCAGCTATATTTCCTAAGCTCACTATTACATTCTTCATCTCTTTTATTGAGTTCTTCATCTCTAGATTTCTATATGGTTCTTTTTAAAAATTTTAATCTCTTTGATAAAATATTCATTTTATTTGTTGATTTTATTTCTGAGTTCATTAAATTACCTATTTGAGTTTTCTTCCATCACATTGAGTTTTTCAGAACTGCAATCTTGACTTTTCTTTCATTTGAGTCACATATTTCCATGTCTTTAAGTTTATTTTCTGGAGATTTTTCATTTTCTTTCTGAGCTGACTTGTTACCTTGGTTATTCATGGTAATTGATGAATTATTTTTCTTCCTGGGCAGCTACAGGAATGGATTCTGCAGCAGATTGATATAAAGAGGTTTTTCTTTTGTTTTCCAGTAGGTAGTGCTAGGGCATTTTATTTTCTCTTCCCTTTTCCAGTTTCTTGTGGTGGAAGATTTCCTCGGGTGGTGGGCAGGTCTTTTGTGACCAGGTTACCTCCTGATTCTCAACTGCCACACAGAGGTTTAGGGCCAGCCCGTTTTGCATCTCCACCCCAAGTATCAACATAACTTCTTTATAACCTTAGTTATGAAACTTCTGTTCAGCCAGACCTTAGATCATTCTCCAGGTTGATTGTTTTATAATGTTGTTGTAATTTAATGTGTTCATGGAAGAGAGCATGC
Source organism: Rhinolophus sinicus (assembly GCF_057876585.1). NCBI lineage: Eukaryota > Metazoa > Chordata > Mammalia > Chiroptera > Rhinolophidae > Rhinolophus > Rhinolophus sinicus. The sequence continues at coordinate 78,605,647 of NC_142517.1, read as the reverse complement.
ACAAAGTTTGTCTAACCTGCCATCTTGAATCTCTCCTGTCACAGTTATCTTGTTTTTAAATGTAGACAATTTACCAGACTCCACAAGAATGTAATGAATAAGTATTACATACTTTTCTGTAGACTTTATGAAGATTTGGAGAGTCCCAAAGAGGGTCACATCTCATGCAACAATCCATCATTTTGTTTGCCCTCTTCCCCCTTCTCTCTTTCTTTTCCACTCTGACTTCCTGCATTTCCTCTGGAGCTCCAATTCTTTCTGTCAGTTATACAGAGGACTTCTATCTTTTCTACAAAATTTTGTCACCACCTCATATTCCATGTGGGCTCATCAATGCATCCCCCCAAAAGCAACTCTTCCTGTACACAGAAGTCTTATACAACTGCTACAAAAACTAAAAAAACAAACAAGCAAACAAAACAAAATGCTATCTTATTGCTAATATTATAAAACTTTGACATCAGCAGGAAGTACCAAATGATTTCATGTTTAATTCATGATCTTCTTCATCCAATAAAAGAAATCATTAAGGCTTTCGTTTTTTAAGCTTTAATTCAGTGAATTTATTATGAATATTTTAAAGTTGATATTTTAATCCAAATATTTATTCAAGTCTATTGCAAGGATTTGAGCAACATGTTCAGTTTGAATATTTGTTATACCAGTGGCATTTAACAATGGAATTCATGAAGAAAAAGTTGCAGATTAAATCATGAAATAGCAAATATATTATTTTTTTGTTGTTGTGGTAAAAAACATACAACATGAGATCTATCCTCTTAATAAATTTCTAACTGTATAGTACAGTATTATTAACTAAAAGCACAATATTGTACAGCAGGTCTCAAGAACTTTTCATCTTTCATAACTGAAATTTTATACCCATTGAACAGCAACACTTCATATCCCCCTCCTCCTAGGCTCTAGCAATCATTGTTCTACTTCTTGTTTCTATGAGTTTAACTACCTCATATAAGTGGAATCATGCAATAGTTGTCCTTCCTGACTGGCTTATTTCACTTAGCATAATATTCTTTAGGTTTATTCATGTTGTCCCATATGACAGGATTTTTTTCTTTTTTATGGCTAAATAATATTCCATTGTATGTATATACACCATTTTCTTTATCCATTAATTTGTCAATGGACATTTAGTTTGTTTCCATATCTTGGCTATTGTGAATAATGCTGCAATGAACATGGGATGCAGAAATATCTTTGAGATCCTGATTTCAGTTCTTCCTCTTCTTCATTTTTTTTTTTTTTCTTTTCATTTCTGGATATATATACAGAATTGGGAGTTGAATCAAATGGTAGATCTTTTTTGATTTTTATTGAGGAACCTGTATACAGTTCACCATACTGGCTGCACCATTTTACATTCACACCAACAGTGCACAAGTGTTCCAATTTCTCCACATTCTTGTCCACACTTTCTATATTTTGTCTTTTTGATAATAGCGAACCTAACAGGTGTGAGATGATATCTAATTGTGGCTTTTATTTGCATTAGCCTGATGATTAGTGATGTTGAACAGCTTTTTATACACTTGTTGGCCACTTATATGTCTTCTTTTGAGAAATGTCTATTTAAATCCTTTGCCCACTTTTAAATTGGGTGATTACTATTATTATTATTATTATTGCTATTATTATTTTGCTATTGAATTGTAAGAGTTCCTTATATATTTTGGATATTAACCCTTTATCAGATATGTGGTTTGTAAATATTTTCTCCCATTCCATAGGTTGCCTTTTCACTCTGCTGATTCTTTCCTTTGATGTGCAGAAACTTTTTATTTTGATGTAGTCCCACATCTATGTTTGCTTTTGTTGTCTGTGCTTTTGTTGCCATGTTCAAGGAATCATTGGCAAGACCAACATTATGAAGTTTTCCCCTTATCACACTTTCAGATATTTTTGAATTAATTTGGGCAGTAGACATTGTTACCCTATGCCTGAATCTTACCTGTTCCTTGTCCTCTACCCATCACTAACACCCACCAGCTTGAATCAGGGCTGCTTGTGTGCATGGTACCCTGAGGCTGGGCAGTGCATTGCCAGTACCACTTTGAAAGGTGGCCTCAAATGGGATAAGGGTGAAAATATTTGGTATTTTCCATCTTTATGGAAGCAGTTGCTAATTGTTGGTGCTATACTTTGGCTGATTAAAAGCCCATTAAAAGGGGAAAAGAGGAGACTTGAGGTGGTTGTAATGATGGAGTGAGGCTTATGAATTACATCTCTTTACAAAAATATACTTTTTTAAAAAACTTTCTCTGTACAGCTTAAACTAGTGTATCCCTGCCAATGAAGGAATAAAAGTTTATAGCCTCTACTTAATTACCACCTATTCATTTCTTTTTCTTTTTTCCCACCCATTCACTTCTTAACCTCATTCTTTCCTACACATCATGAAGCATGCTGCTTCCAAGAATACTAAAGACCTCTTAATTACCAAACCTTCTGTAGCATCTCCCTCTGAAGATGACAGCTCTTTACTGGAAAACACCTCCTCCTAGGTTCCAAAGCCCTGTTTCACTCAACAATACATCTTTACTGAGTGCTTATTATTTGTCAGGTATTTCTGGGGTATGGAAACCAAGATAATATCTGAGAGGTGATTGCAGAAACTGCAGTTGTAACTCTTCTAAGTAAAGATTGAATCAATTGACATGAAGTAAAAATAATGTTCTTCTAGAGCAGCATTGTCCAATAAAAATGTGAACCACATGTATGATTTTATTTTTTTAATTTATTTTTAAATTTAAGTATAGTTGGTACATAATCTTATATTGGTTATTTAGTTTCAGGTGTACAATGTAGTGATTTGACATTTTTATACCTTACAATGTGATCACCCCATTAATTCTGGTAATCATTTGTCATGATATAAACTGCCCACAGTATTACTGACTATAGTCTCCTTCACCTTGTCACCCATCTCCCCACCCCCTCCCTATGGTAGTCACTCCTTTGTTTTCTGTTTCTATGAGTCTGTTTTTGTTTATTGGTTGGTTTTGTTTTATTTTTTTATATTCCCAATATAAGTGAACTCATATGGTATTTGTCTTTTTCTGCCTGTCTTATTTTACTTAGTGTAATTTTAAACTTTCTAGTAGTCACATTAAAAAAGTAAAAGGAAATAGGGGAAATTAATTTTAATGTATTTTATTAAACTTAACATATCAAAATATTAGCATTTCAACATATAATCAATAAAAATTTATAAATGATATATTCACATCCTACTTTTGTGCCAAGTCTTTGAAATCTGGTCTGTATTTTATATTTAAAATCCATCTCAATTTGAACTAGCCACATATCAAATAGTTAATAGTGTATGTGTCTGGTGGCTGCCATACTGAATAGTTGCCAATCTAGAGAGTAGAAATATAATAAATAAAAGAGAAACTTTTTTTTTTGGCTTGAGAATAGAATGATTTTCACTCACAATTAAGAATTATGACTGTCTGGTAATGCAACAAACTTCCTTTAAGAGGAGGCTCTAAAGTGGGAATGAAGCTCAAACTAGGAATATATTAGTTGACTTTTAAAATCCCTCAATTAATTACCACTTTATTTTTTTTTTTTTTGAAAAAACAAATACCAACTAATGCATTTTGGGGCAAAAATTTAGACAATGCAGAGTTGTATAAAGAAATGTTTAATAATTTCCTCTCTTCCACTCCCAATCTCTGAGTTAACAAAAGTTAACAATTTGGTGTGTATCCTTCCAAAACTTCTTTTTGTACAAGGATACAAAATAAAATTGCATACACACACAGTGTTTTTAGTTTTAAATAGAGATCATGAAATACAACTTGTTCCACAGTTTACTTGCTAATACATTATTGACATCCTTCTAGGTCAATTCATATGTATCTCATTTTTAAATAGATGTATCATTTTCCATATAAGTGATATACCATAATTTATTCACGCATTTACCTAATGATAGATATTATATTAGGAGCCTCACAACACATGCCTTCAGGTCACCTCTGATTTTAGCCACACCTGAAGTGAACAGTTTTAGGTAATTGCAGAATCAGCTTAAGCTGACAGCATGTTGCTTCAAACATATGTTTTGAGTCTTTTTGCTTTCTTTCCTCTGGAGTTTCTCTAATAGTTGTGCTCCCACCTCCCAACCTGCAGTGGACAATTCTTTAAGTTATTTAGGTGACAGAAACAAGGACCTGTTTCCCTCAGGGATGATCTAATACCATTCTTATTTTGGCTTTTCAATATTCCCTGTTTCACTCACTCTTCCTGGTCCCTCACTCCTGTCTCTGGAGTCACCTTCCAAATAAACTGCAGGCTCACAAGTTCTTCTCTCAGATGACAGACAGATGACTTTTAAGAAACAGTGCTGCTTGAACTCCTTTTCCCTTTTTAAAATATTATATATCAATCAGTGCTTTTTCAAATTTCTAAGTGTTAGATTCCCCAAACTAAATGTGTTGTATGATTGTATTTCTAAAAACTATAGCAAATCACAGGTCTATCTACAGAATATACTAACGCTCGTTTATATACACGTTAACCAGTGGGGGTGTTATTACCCTGTAATTTTTGCCACTCTGATTTGAACAAAATAGTGTGTCACATTGCTGTAATTTTCCTTTCAGTGATGTCAGGGGGGTGAGCATCTTTTCAGATTCTTAGAGATTTATTTACTTCAATCCATGTAACAAAAATAAATTCCAGATAGATTAAAGAAATAAGTGAATAAACATAGTAAAAATATTCAAAGATGATTTAGGAGAAATTTTGTTTAATAATGTGTGATGGAAGACATGCTTTAGCATAAAGAAATGACATTAACCATAAATAAAAATGGACAGATTTGACTACATTAAAAGTGTATTTTTTAAGTTTTTGGTTGAACAAATGAAACTGAGAGAATTTTAACTAAAAATGTAATTGTTAGAAACAAGTGATGGATTGGTAAAAAGATTCACAAAATATTTAATAGACACTATGAATTAATATGAGAAAGTCAAATTATCTTATAATAAAACAGGTAAAAAAAAACAGGGAAAAGGCATGTTGTGTTTCTTGCTATTAGCAGTGTAATTCTCCATGTTATTTTTAAGTGCACACACACACACACACACACACACACGCACAGGCCCATGGACTCAGAACTAATCTTTTCAAGAAATTTGCTCAGTCCGAGCTTAATTTGATGTTGGGAAATACAGGTCATGTGCCTTAGAATTTGAAGGCCATATTTATGAAATACAATGGAAGCTAGAAATGATCTAATACAGTTTGTCTCCCTAGACCTGAGAATAATTTCCTTGGATTACCTGGAATATCATTCATACATCTACATGCACTTGGCCTGCATCGTTCAGCTGATTGTTCTCAATGTACTGGATAAGGCAATTTCTAGACCTCATAAATCTACTTTATTGTGTGTATAATACCCCATATTACCAGCCACCACGTAGAAAACCCCCATGACACCACCAGTCATCACAATTTATTTTGATATCTTAAAAGCATTAAAAAAAAATCTCCTTTTACACAGAGCATAAACTAGATCTATTACAATACAATGATACCAGGTAGGTTAACATCTGTATTTCTTCTCTACTCAAGTCTCTATGGTGAAATAATAGTATTTCTTTATCTTCGTACTGACTGAAATACTGTGAATTATGGCTATGCTCCAAGGTGGTGCGTTATAGAGCCATAATTCTGTTCACACACAAATAAAATGTTTATCTGTATTTGGCCTTTGAACAAGCCTTTAGTGGAGGGAGATCTCATGAGATCTCAGAGCCATGAGTTGCGTCAAGTGTGCCAGAAGTTATGTCCACAGGGGCTTTCTAGATTCAATCTAAGTTTAAGATTTTAATAGGTCATGAAGTACAAAAGTTGGGGCTTACTTTCCTTCTCTGTTGAACTAGTCGCTTTTTGCACACGAGTCTATTTTAAATGTAACTAGAGGAAGAAAAAGCCTCGAATGCAAACGTTGGGAGAGGAGAGAAATAATCAGTTTTTCTTTTTGTGGCTGCTGTTGCTAAATTCCAGATGAAAAGATAGTTTCATTAGGCTGTGAAAAGTGACTTCAGACAATGCTGGAGTGGAGATAAACAGAAATCTGATACAATTCACTAGATATTGAACTGATAACAATTGAATTGATTTTATTGAAGTTTTATCAAATTGCATAAACCCTTAGCTTTGAGGATACTTTTCAATAGCCTAAGTTCAAACATAAATGCCTTAAGAACAACGAATGCATATTTAAAAAAAGAAATGAAACTTTTCTCTCGGCCTCTCTATATAATTTATCTTATGTTTGGAACATGAGATTAAGTGTATTATTCACAGTTGGTCATATGACTCATAGTTTACAAGGATTTAGTGTATTGTATAGTTAACGGATGACTGCTGTAAAGTCCAGACGGTATTTTCATGGTCCTGACATGAAAGACCACACCACAGATTTATCTGTGAGGCTGTTATGAGAAGGTTATAAAGTGATCTCAACTGACTACTGCATCTTCCATTGACGTCAAGAACATTTCATAGTTTGATGTTTGGTGTATTTTTAGATTCTAAAGGCATGGCTGCTGTTTTTAGTAGCATTAATCTCTGATTCACAGAATTATTATTAACCCTTATCATTTGTTTAATAGAGAAGCAACTATGGGAGGGCAAAACTCTTCCAATCTCCCAAGAGATCTTTTTACCTGGAAAAAGAGGTCATTAAATATTTCACTGACATGCTATAAAATTAGGGGGCTTTAGTAATTAATTTAGAAAGAAAATGTGATTGGGAACAAGAGCAGGTGATGTGGGGTCCTACAGTGAAAACGAAATTTACTGTATTTATATATATTCTTCAATTCTCATATGGTATATATATATATATATATATATATATTACATACATACACTATATGATATATATATGATATATATATATATACATATATATACACACACAAACTATATGATATATATATATATATATATATATATATATATATATATATATCCACACTCACACACACACCATATGAGGTCTATCCTTCAAAGCTATCATCTTACTCCAATGGTGTGGAAACGTTGTTCAACATATACTTGGTTAGAATTTAAGAATGTCAATGTTTCTAATAATACTTGGCTTTAGTGATGTGAGGCAGTTTCTAATTTTATGCATCCTTGTGTATCCAAGTGGGATTTAAAACGACTGATAACTGCTCAGTAATAATTCAGCATGCCCCCATTGCCATCCCATTTCACTATGTGCAGAACCAATTAAGATCCTTGATGGAGAGAGCTGTGTGGTAGGAATCTAGAGGGGTCTCCTTTTCTGGCTCTATAATTTGATTTGTATAACCGTGGGTAAATCATTTAGCTCCTGAGCCAGATGTAAAAAGAAGAAATAATGTTCGCTCGTTGGAAGTGCTATGAATTTCTTTGATAGTCACGGAGGAAATGTTCCATGTAAAAGTAGGTTACAGTGTTTGTCTTCTCAAGAATTTGATATGGCTAGTCGCTTGTGAAATCGGTGGGTAGATAGTTATCAGCTGAAAATGATCTCCCTGAGGTATTTTCATTTTGTTCATTTGAAGTTTCACAGCCATTTCTAAGACACAAGAAAATAAGGATTTAATACTATTACCACTGAATAAAGCTCTAGGCCCGAAGGTGGAAAGAAGCCGTATAATGGGTTAGGCACCTTATTTTACAGTTGTAAGGACAAGAAAGGGTACTTTATGGTTGTAATAACTTTTCTATTTACTTTAGGAGAGTCTAGACCTTAATGTGTCATACCAATTACTAGTACATATAGGTTAATCTCTGATTAATCCAGCAATGACTTCTGGTAACAAATAATGCTAACCACACAACATGGACTGTAAATAATCAGACTTATAGAATAACTCTTTCATAAAGTCCAGCAAATTCTACATTACTCAAAATTGACTGGTTTTATTTTTGTAAAACTCTACATCAATATTATATACTCTAGATTAATTATTTAATTTCTCTCAACTGTAGTCTTTCCATCAGATATATGACTTATACAGTATTTCTCTCTCTCTCTCTCTCTCTCTCTCTCTCTCTCTCTCTGTCTCTCTCTCTCTCTCTCTTTCTCTCTTTCTGTCACACACACACATACGCTCAATAAAGTTTTAAAAAATAAATAATAGACATTTAAGAAATAAGTAATAGACTAACCACTATGCTGTACATCTGAAATTAATATAAAATAATATTGAATGTCAAAATAAATAAAGTGTAAAAAAATGTAATGCTTGACATCCGTTAATGGATATCATCACCCTTTTTAACACATCTTATCACATTATGCAACAAGAACTACAGGCTGGAAATCATCAAATGAAGATCTCGTTTTATCACTAAACTTGAATAATACAACCTTGGGTGATCTGTTTAACCTCTCTAGAACTCAATAATTTCACTTTTAAATTGAGGAAACTGAACTAAATGTCTTCCAGTCTATGATTCTCTACTCTTCCCCATATTCTTCTACTTATTAGCTATGTGAATTCATTTTTTAAAAAATTTTGTGAAATGGAGAACCATACTAATGTAACTACATCAAAGAATTATTGTGAGAATAAAATTAGAAGTTATATTTGAAAATTCTCTGAAATATATTGTTTGCCCAAAATTAAAAAAAAATAGAAACATGAATTCTATATGATAGAAATACTAATATTATTTACTGAGTGCTTTCTATGTGATAATCTCTGTGTTAAACATTTCACCTGCATTATTTAAGTCCCTCAATAAATATGTGAGGTATGTACTGTTGTTATCATCCCAAGTCTGCAGGAGAAGAAATTAGGTTAGAGAGGTTAATTAACTTACAGAAGGTCACACAGCTGGTGAGTGGCAGAACAGGGTTAAAACCCAGAGAGTATGGCTCTAGAGCACTCCTTGAGGAAGTGAGCACATACTAAGAACTGTCCTATATCAAGCAGTAGCTTATAAAGAACTACTAATGGACAAAGTCTATCATTTCATTCAAACTGAGCTAGATTTCCTCTGGGTCTTGATTCCCACTGATCAGTAAAGCACAGCTGGCAGCTAAGGCCCATCCTGCCAATGCTTTGTACCAGGGTTGGCTGAACAAGTCAGCATTAGGTAGCCATCAGACCATAGCTGTCCCTTCTCACCTATTGGACTGAGAAGTGCAGAAGCTACTGGGCCTGAGCAGCTTTGGCCTGGAACCCTCATAGGGTGTGTGACTGGAGAATTATTGTCTGTTCAGTCTGCTGACCAATTCTCCCAGGGGAGCCCAGGCTGCCCTTTGCTCCTGACATAATTCTCTGGAAAGGTCTTCTGACGTTAGCAAGGATGGCTGCAAACAGCTTAAAGGGCAAGTCACCCACTTATAATCCTAAACCTGAATGTTGAAGATGATAGGGAAGAGTGAATCCTGTGGGGTACAACCAAATCTAAATGATGTTCTCTAATGCTACTTAGAGGGGCAGGTTCTGACCCTCTCATTCCCATCTCAATCTTGGCAACAACCTTCCTTCTATTTAATAGCTACTTTGAGATTCTGTGTAAACTTTCATATGCATAACATATTCTCTGGTACAAATACATTTGTAGTCACTAATGTGGCAAGGAGTTGGATTTATTGTTTCATTAGGGAGAATATGCTCTCACACGCAAGGGGTGCATTTATTACTGCATCCTTTCAAGGGTCCTAAAAAGATTCACAAGGATACAATAAATAAAACATTAAGATATAGTAATTTTGCAATTGACCGATCCTTGTTTTATGCCCTTTTCTTATAAGGATATGAAGTTTAAGAAATTTGAAGAAAAAGCATTTAGAATAAGTTTTTAAGAATCCTTTAGAAGAAAGGAAGTGCTTTCAAAGTTTGTGTAAATGGAAAAAGTTTGGCTTTTATTCCGGAAAAAGAATCCTGCATGGAAAACCCCCAATTACAAGGTCAATTTTAACTGAAACTGAAAAAAGAAAACAAATTCAAAGTGTAAAATCAGAGGAAGAGGAACATGCTAATATCCCTTTTTTGTTGTTGAGTTTTTTTTCCTTAAAGAATGAAATTTTTAAATTTTCAATTACAGTTGACATTTCAATATTATTTTATATTAGCTTCTGGGGTACGACATCATTGTTAGACATTTATATAGCTTATAAAGTGATCCGCCTGGTAACTCTAGTACCCACCTGGCATCATGCATTAGAATATTAGAATATCATTGACTATATTTGCTATCATTTACATCCTGATGACTATTTTGTAACTGCCAATTTGTACTACTTAATCCCTTCACCTTTTTTCTCCCAGTCCTCCCGGCCAACTCCCATCTGCCAACCATCAGTTTGTTCTCTGTATCTATGAGTCTGTTTCTATTTTGTTTGTTTGTTTATTCTGTTCTTTAGATTGTACATATAAATGAAATCATACGGTATTTGTCTTTCTCTATCTGATTTAGTTCACTTAGCATAATACCCTGTAGGTCCATCAATGTTGTTACAAATGGTAAGATTGCATACATTTTTATGGCCAAATAATATTCCATTGTATATATGTACCACTTCTTTATACAGTCATCTATTAATGGGCACTTTCCATATATTGACTATTGTAAATAATGCTGCAAAGAACACAGTAGTGCATGTATCTTTTTGAATTAGTGTTTTGGATTTCATTGGATGAATATCCAGGAGTGGAATTGCTGAGTCATAAGGTAGTTCTATTTTTAATTTTTTGATGAAACTCCAAACTTCTTTTCATAGTGGCTGCACCAATTTGTAATCCCACCAACAGTGCACGAGGGTTCCCTTTTCTCCACATCTTTGCCAGCACTTGTTGTTTGTTTATTTATTGATGATAGCCACTCTGACAGGTATGAGGTGGTACCTCACTGTAGTTTTAATTTGCATTTCTTTGATGCTTAGTAATGTTGATCATCTTTTCATATGTCGGTTGGCTATCTGCATGTCCTTTTTGGAGAAATGTCTATTCAGGTCATCTGCCCATTTTTAATTGGATTGTTTATTTTTTTGGTATTGAGTTGTGTGAGTTCTTTATAAATTTTGGATATTAACCCCTTATCAGATGTATCACTGGCAAATATCTTCTTCTATTGTGTGTGTTGTCTTTTCGTTTGGTTGTTGGTTTCCTTGCTGTGTAAAACATTTTTAGTTCGATGTAGTCCCATTTGTTTACTTTTTCTTTTGTTTCCCTTGCTTGAGGAGATAGGTCAGAAAAGATATTACTAAGAGCAATGTCTGAGAGTTTACTGTCTATGTTTTCTTCTAGGAGTTTTATGTTTTCAGGTCTTACCTTTGAGTCTTTAATCCATTTTGAGTTTATTCCTGTATATGGTGTAAGGAGGTGGTCTAGATTCATTTTTTCCTTGTATATGTCCAGTTTTCCTAACACAGTTTTTTGAACAGACTGTCTTTACCCCCTCTATATTCTTACCTCCTTTGTCATAGATTAATTGACCATATAGGCATGGGTTTATTTGTGGGCTCTTTATTCTGTTCCATTGATCTATGTGTCTGTTTTTATGCCAGTAGCATGGTGTTTTGATCACTCTAGCCTTGTAGTATTGTTTGATATCAGGTAATGATACCTCTAATTTTGTTCTTTCTCAAGATTGCTGTGGCTATTTGGGGTCTTTTGTGGTTCCATATATATTTTAGGGTTATTTGTTCTATTTCTTGAAAAATGCCATTGGTATTTGTTGTCACACAGCAGCATGCCCGTCTGTCCCCTCGTACCTACCCCTAAAAAGAAAGAAGAGTCTGTGAGACTATTCCTTTCAGGGACATTGCTTCACCTTTATGCCATCTCCTTGTTTGGCCCCAAAGGATGGCTGGCTAGCCAATGATGGGTAAGATTCCTCAAGAAAGGAATGACCTAAGACAGGCAGTCATGTGGGGACCACCAGGAGAATTCATGGGGTTGATAGAGGTGGGCATAGACCCCCACATTCTCCCGTCTAAGGAGAGCTTCTGCCTCTGTGTCTGTATTCCTTCCCACAACCTGCTTGGGAAGTGATTCCAGATGTGATAACATCAGTTCTCCATCCATTTTTATCAGTAAGTTTCAGCATAAAGGTTTTGTCCCCTAGGGAGGTACAAACAACAATTACTAATACATCATGGGACTTTCGGCAAGCAAGGGTGATTGGTTTGAATCAGTTTTCTGGTATGGTGTATGAGACTCACAGACCGTAGTAAAAACAATGCTACTTCCTTGTATGTGCATCAATAAAAGCCACAAGGTGGCCCGCTTTGGGGCTCTTAGTCCTTTGAGGCTGTGAGACCCTTGGCCCCTGTTTCAAAACTTTCTTGATTTCTGTTTCTTTCTTAACCCTTCACTGCCCCTTCTCGTTCTCTCACTGCCCGTGTTGTCCTGGATGTGACAGGTATTTTGATAAAGATGGCATTGAATCCATAGATTTCTTTGGGTAGTATACACATTTGAACGATGTCAATTCTTCCTATCCATGAGCATGGTATAGACTTCCATTTATTTGTATCTTCTTCAGTTTCTTTCTTCAATGTCTTACAATTTTCTGAGTATAACATGTCTTTTATCTTCTGGGTTAAATTTATTCCTATATATTTTACTTTATTTTTTTGATGCAATTGTAAATGGGATTTTAAAAAATTTTTTCTTTCTGATAGTTTGTTCTTGTTGTATAAAAATGCAACCAAATTCTGAATATTAATTTTGTATCCTACTACTTTACTGAATTCATTTATCAGTTCTGATAGTTTTTTTGTGTGGAATTTTTAGGGTTCTTTCTATATAGTATCATGCCATCTGCAGTAAATGGCAGTTTTACTTCTTCCTTTCTAATTTGGATGAATTTTTTCTTTTCTTTTCTGATTGCTGTGGCTAGGAGTTCCAACAGTATGTTGAATAAAAATGGTAAAGTGGACCTCCTTATTTTGTTCCTGATCTTAAGTAAAAGGTTTTTCCCTGTTGAGTATGGTGTTAGCTGTGGGTTAGTCATTAAATGGTCTTTATTAAGGTCTCCATTCCCACTTTGCTGAGAATTTTTATCATAAATAGATGCTGGATTTTTTCAAATGCTTTTCCTGCATCTATTGATGTAATCATATGAATTTTATATTTTATTTTATTTACATGGTGTGTTGTGTTAATTGATTTGCGATGTTGAACCAAACTTGCATTCTAGGAACAAATCCCAATTGATCATGATGTAAGATCTTTTTAATGAATTATTGAATTTAGTTTGTTAATATTTTGTTGAGGATTTTTGCATCTATGGTCATCAGGGATATCAGCCTATAATTTTTTTGTAATGTTTTTATCTGGATTTAGAATCAGGGTAATTGTAGCGTAGTAAAATGAACTTGAGAGACTTCCCTCTTTTCAAATTTTTTGAAATAGTTTGAGAAGGTGTTAACTCATTTTTGAATGTTTGGTAAAATTCACCTGTAAAGCTATCTGGCCCAGGACTTTTGTTTGTCTGGAGTTTTTTGATTACTGTTTTGATTTTGTTAGTAGTAATTGGTCTTTTTAGATTTTCTGTTTCTTCTTGATTCAGTCTTAAAAGATTGTATGTTTCTAGGAATTTATCCATTTCTTCCAGATTGTTCAAATTGTTGACATATAATTCCTCATAGTATTTTCTTATAAACCTTTGTATTTCTGTAATGTCAGTTGTCACTTCTCTTCTTTCGTTTATGATTTTATTTATTTGGGTCTTCTCTCTTTTTTTCTTGATGAGTATGGTTAAAGGTTTATCAATTTTATTTATCTTTTCAAAGAACCAGCTCTTGGTTTCAGTGATCTTATGTATTGTTTTTGGAATCTATTTCATTTATTTCCATGCTGAACTTTATTATTTCCTTCCTTTTACACATTTTGGGCTTTGTTTGCTGTTCTTTTTCTACTTCCTTTAGTTGTAAGGTTAGATTGTTTATTTGCAATTTTTCTTGTTTTTTGAGGTAGGCCTGTATTCCTCATAGGACTGCTTTCTCTGCATCCCATATATTTTGGGTCATTGTGCTTTCATTTTCATTTGTCTCAAGGTATCTTTTGATTTCTTTTTTGATCTTATTGTTAATCCATTCATTGTTTAGTAGCATGTTATTTAGCCTTCAGGTATTTATGTGTTTTTCAGTTTTTTTTTTTGTAATTGATTTCTATTTCACCCCATTGTGGTTGAAGATGCTTAATATGATTTCAATTTTCTTAAATTTATTGAGATTTTTTTTGTGGCCTAACATGTGGTATATCTTGGGAAATGTTCCAATTGCTCTTGAAAAAAATGTGTATTCTGCTGCTTTGGGGTGAAATGCTCTAAAAATATCAATTAAATCCATCTGGTCTAATGTGTCATTTAAGGCCGCTGTTTCCTTGTTGATTTTCTGTCTGAAAGATCTATCCATTGATATCATAGGATGTTGAAATACCATATACTATGACTGTTTTATTGTCAGTCTCTCCCTTTATGTAGGTTAATATTTGCTTTATGTATTTAGGTTCTCCTAAGTTGGGTGCATAAATGTATACAAGGGTATATCGTCTTGTTGGATTGATCCCTTTATCTTTATGTAATGTCCTTCTATGTCTCTTGTTATAGCCTTGTATTAAAGTCTTTTTTGTCTGATATAAGTATTTGAGCTACCCAGATATTTTTTCGTTTCCATTCTCATGAAATATCTTTTTCCATCCCTTTATTTTCAGTCTGTGTGTGTTTTTCAATCTGAAGTGGGTCTCTTCTAGATAGCATATGTATGGGTCTTGTTTTCTTATCCATTCAGCTACCCTATGTCTTTTGATTGGAGCATTTAATCCATTTACATTAAAAATGATTATTGATAGATATATAGTTATTGGCATATTCTTATTTATATTTAACTTACCCCTCCCACTTCTTCTTCTTAAAGAAATCCCTTTAACATTTCTTGTAATACTGGTTTGGTGGTGATAAATTTCTTTAGCTTTTTCTTGTCTGGGAAGTTTTTCTTACCTCTTTTTCAATTTTAAATGATAGCTTTGCTGGGTAGAGTAGTTTGGTTGGAAGTCCTTGCTATTTATCATTGTCATATTTCATGCTAATCCTTTCTGGCCTGCAAAGTTTCTGTTGATAAATCAGCTGAGAGTCTTAAGGGAGCTTCAATGTAGATAACTAACTTACTTTTCTCTTGCTGCTTTTAAGGTTCGTTGTCTCTAACCTTTGGTGTTTTAATTATGATGTGTCTTGGTGTGGGCCTGTTTGGGTTCATCTTGTCTCTCTGAACTTCCTGGATTTGTATATCTATTTTTTTTCACCAGATCAAACAAGTTTTCCATCATTATTTCTTCAAATAAGTTCTCAATCCCATGCTTTTTCTCTTCTCCTTCTGGTATCCCTATGATGCGAATATTGTTATGCTTGATGTTGTCCCAGAGGTCTCTTAAACTAGCCTAATTTATTTTTTATTCCTTTTTCTTTTTGCTATTATGATTGGGTGTTTCCCACTAACTTGTCATTTACATTATTATTTTGATCCTCTGATTCATCCAGTCTACTGTATTCTTCATTTCTAACTGATTCTTTTATATGGTTTTTTTTATCTCCATTTTTATGTTTCCTATCTTATTGTTGATGTTCTCACTGAGATCACTGAGCATCCTTATAATCAGTGTTTTGAAGTCTGCACTTAATAGGTTGCTTGTCTCCATTTTGTTTAGTTCTTTTTTTGGAGCTTAGTTATGTTCTTTTATTTGGGATATGGTTCTTTGTCTCCCCATTTTGGCTGCCTCCTTGTTTTTGTTTGTATGTATTAGGGAGATCTGCTATATCTCCCAATCTTAGTAGAGTGGCTTTAGGTAGTAGCAGACTTTTTGGCCCATAAATGTAGTCTTCCTGGTTTCCTGAGCTGGGTTCTCCAGGAGTGTCCCTTGTGTGCATTGTGTGTGCTCTCCGGTTGTAGTTGAGCCTTTATGCTGTTGGCATGTCAGTAGGAGGGATTGACCTTCAGGCTCACTGACTGTGAGGATTGGCTATGACTACAATGGAGGAGCTGTTGTGTACGGGCTGACCCTATAGAGAAGGATTTGATTTAGCGGGGCCCTGGAGCCTGCTGAGTCTTTCCTTTGGGTGTGCTGTTTGTGGAGGTACCTGGATGGTGTTCTGTTGTGGTCTGAATCTGGTCATCAGGTGTCTTGGTTGTAGGGTCTCTTGCGAGGAGCTCTGGTGCAGGCGAATGTCAGCTGCTGCCTGTGACCAGCCCAGAGCTACCTGGTATGGGCTACAAAGTGATTGTGGTTAGTAGCTGCCTGTGCTGGACCTGGAGGCATGTGGGAGAGGACACACTACAAGTCCTAGGCTGGGGAAGCTCAGCAAAAGTCTCAGGTAATCCCAAGGTCTGCTGGCTGCCTGTAGGGCTCTGTTGCTGAAAGAGCCCTGGGTGATATGTAAGTTGGGTGAGGCAGGGTGTCAAGGAGTCACCAGGGTGGGAACAATTGGTGTTGATCAGGTTAATGCCATGTTAGCCATTTTGGAGCTGTGAGAAGCTGAGAAAGTAGCAGCAGCTACTTACATGGGTACTTCCATTTCCTTTCTTCTTGTTGCCACAAACCTGAAACTTATAGCAGCTCCTCCTTAGCTTTGTTCCTCTAGAATTTGCCCTAGGTATTTTATAAACATCTAGTTCCTTATATTGAATCCATTCCTGGTTAAAATATTAATATGGTTTCTGATTTCCTAGCTGAATCCTGGATTACACAGAGGATTCTCTACAAATTTTAGTTTTTCCAGTGAAGAAAGTTTTCATTCCTGGTTGCTGGAGTCTACTAAGCTTTGGAAGATAAAATTTTATATGGGTTCTATCTTTAGCAAGGCCGTGAGATTTGGTTTCATTTTATTTTTTAAAGTCAAATCAGGAGACAATACAGTTCCTAATCAAATGAACATGAGGTTAATGAAATCTCTTTCTAGCCAAATTTACAATGTAATTTGTGCATATCAATATTTTAAAAAGCTAATTAGTCTGCAAATACAAATGCAGATGTACAACATTATTTAATAACCAAGAAAGGGAGTTTGTTTTATTATATCATCTGTACAGTTCCTTTCCAATTGTGTAGTTATTGTTAACAATAAACAGGAAAAATTAAGCATAACAATTGGGACCATCACTAATTACTAATCAATGTCCATCTGAACTTGAACCAAAGATAAGATCATCCATCCTCATTCATGACCTATGGCTTCAATGTAGAGAGTACAGGACTGACAGAGATAAAGGAATCCTAGAGTTTATGTCAGGGGCAGCGTGGGGGCTTTTTTTCCAGAGGGTCCCTGAAGCACCTGTAGCTCCAGCCTCCACTGAGGATTCCAGGGAAGTATCCTCTGGTGCGCTGTTCTCCTTAGCCACTTGGCTCATGTAGGGTCTTCATAAAGCTATTGATAGCTTCTGTTATTGTAGACAAAGAATGAGGATCAGACTGGTCTTACTACTTCCTGGGAAAGGGAGGACCTTGTTTCCTCCTCTCTAGAGGAAGCAGAGTATGGGACGGGGTTATAGAGCGTGGTCCAGCTGAACAATTTTCAGCTGCTGCATCACAACCTCCAGGTGAGTTCCTAAATAGTAGGAGAAAGAGAGATGGAGTAAAGTAGTAGTGAACATCTGTTATTGATGGGTATGCCATTTATAATAACTTGGATATCCCCAGAGAACCATTATGTAGGTGACTTTATATGTTTCTTTGAACTCTGAAAATCTATGAATCTATAAGGAATGATTAGATATAGAGGGAGGACCACTTCACTAAAAGGTCAAAACCAGAATTCTTGCTCCCATTTCACTTCAGAGGGGCCTGAGGAACTTACATAGTTTTCTGGCTCTACTTGCCCAATGCATATAATGCTTTTGCTGACAGGGGACTAAACAGATGATCTCTGAGGTTTATTCTGGTTTAAGTATATAGTTTTGTGATATTGTAAATGTTTGGGAGTACTTCTAACGTCTTGGATTTCATTCCTAGTTTTGTTACCTTACACTAAATGGACACATATAAAGTGCTTAGAATAGGGGCTGGCATACAGGAAGCATCATATAAATGTTTGTTAAATAAATGATTTCTTCCCTGATACAGGCAAGTCAAGTGACAAACTGCTTTATTTCTACACCACCCAAGTGACATTCTGGCAATGTCCAGCCTTTTGATTAAAGATCAAAATAGATCCTGAGCTTCTCTATCATAAAGGAATACATTGGCATCTGCCATGGGTCAGGTACCTGTGGCCTTGGGTGCTATCATGGTGCTGGAGGAAACGCTTATTACCTTAGCCGTGGTTGGTAAACTCAGTAAATGTTGAGAGGGAGAGATAAAGAGGTTTCCTGTTAAATTCCCAGTTCTGCCCTTACCAAGTCAACCAATGCCATTCTTCTCTTTTCCTTTCATCAATGCAGGGGACTTTTGTCTAATTGCTGTCAGGGACATAGATGAGAATCAGAAAGGAATCAGGAGATTCTGAGTAACCCAAATAGATGTTGCAAAGTCCTTCCATTAAGTCTATATTCTTTTTCCCCTATTGAGGTATTGAGAAATAAAAATTGTGTATTTTAAGGTATATAACATGAAGTTTTGATATACATGTATAAAACAATATGATGAATGTTTAAATTAAAAACAATTTATTATAGAAAAAGACACATTGCCATTAATCCCCCTCATAATACTTCCCCTCATCTGGAACACACGTATCCCATCATTCTTGACACTTTCTGAAGCAGTTCTGGAAATCCTCTTTCGTCAATGCCTTTAGTTGTGCTGTCCTGGCTGCCTCAATGTCCTGAATAATTTTGACTTTGGGGAAGAGCCAGAAGTCACACAGTGCCAGACACAGTGAATAAGGTAGATGAGGACACACCGTAATGTTTTTATTTGACAGAAATTGCTGTATAACAGAAGCGATGTGTGACGTGGGGCATTGTCATGATGGAGGATGATTTACGGCACACTTTAAAACACACCTTCTCTCAACTGTAGCTCACACCTGACTGACTGCACTGAACAAGTTGAAGCTTGTCACACACTGTTACTAAGGCTCAGTGTGCTGCTTCTCATATTGAAGATCGCTGCCTTTCCATTGGATGGCACTCGGCAGCAGCATTCACATATTTTGTGATCACAACGGAAAGGCTCCATTTCACACATTGCTTCTAGTACGGCAATTTCTATCAAATAAAAACATAATGGTGTGTCCTCATCCACCTTATTCACTGGATCTGGCCCCATGTGACTTTTGGCTCTTCCCCAGTCTAAATAACCATGAATGTTAAACGTTTTGAATCAATTCAGGATGTTGAGGGAGCCATGACAGTGCAATTAAAGACACTCATGAAAGAGGACTTCCAGAACTGCTTCAGAAAGTGGCAAGAACAATGGGATAAGTGTGTTCAAAGCAAGGGGGAGTATTTTGAGGGGGATTAATGTGTCTTTTACTGTAATACATTTTCTTTTAAATATAAATATTCTCTGTATTTTTTGATCATACCTCATACATATGCCATGGCATGATTACTATTGTGAAATATGTATACTATAAAATGATAACCTCAACCAAGCTAATTAACATATTCATCACCTTTCATAGTTATTTTTTTGTGGTGAGAACATTACGATCTACTGTCTTAGCAAATTTCAGTAAAAAAATAAAGTTTTATTAACTATAGTTACCATGCTATATATTAGATCTCCAGAATTAGTCATCCTGCATAACTGGAACTGTACATCTCCCCATTTCTCCACCCACCATTCCCTGGCAACCACCGTTCTACTCTCTGATTTTATGAATTCAATATTTAAAAATTCTACATGTAAGTGAGATCATGCAGTATATGTTTTTCTCTGTATGGCTTATTTCATTTAGCATAATATCCTCTAAGTTCATTGATGTTGTAAATGGTAGGCTTTCCTTTATTTTTATGGCTAAATAATGTTCCAATGTATATATATCACATTTTCTTTATTCATTCATCCATCAATGGACACTTAGGTTGTTTCTATATCTTGGCTATTGTGAATAATGCTTCAATAAACATGGGAGTGCACATACCTTTTTGCCATAATGATTTCATTTCCTTTGGATATATATCCAGAAGTTAGATTGCTGGATCATATGGTAGTTCTGTTTTTAAGTTTTTGAGGAACTTCCATACTGTTTTCCATAGTGAAAATACAAATTTACTTTCCTACAAACAGTGTACAAGGATTCTTTTTCCTCCCAGTGTTGTACCAGCACTGTTATCTTTTGTCTTCTTGATAATAGCCATTTTAAGAGGTGTGAAGTGGTATTTCATTGTGGTTTTGATTTTCATTTACCTTATGATTAATGATGTTGAGCACCAAATCCAAGATTATTTAAGCTGATAAATAGAAGGGAAAAATTGGAGTTTGTTTTATTGTGCTTGCCATTTATATGTCTTATTTTGAGAAAGATCTATTTAGAGTCTTTGCCCATTTTTTAATTGGTTTATTTATTTACTTTGTGGTTGTTACTGAGTTGTACAAGTCATTATATATTTTAGATATTAACCTCTTACAAAATGGATGGTTTGAAATATTTTATACTATTCCATGGGTTGTCTCATCTCTATTGTTTTTTTTGCTATGCAGAAGTTTTTAGTTTGATGCAATCTTACTTGTCTATTTTTGCTTTTGTTGCCTATGCTTTTAGGGTAACATACAAAAAATTCATTGCCCTGACCCATGTCAAGAAACTTTTCCCCTATATTTTCTTCTAGTAGTTTTACAGTTTTATATTTTATATTTTAGTCCTTAATCCATTTTGAAATGATTTTTGCATATGGTGTGAGATATGGGGCCTATATCATTCTTTTGCAAGTGGGTATCTAGTGTTCCTAACACCACTTATTGAAGAGACTATTCTTTTCCCATTGTATGTTTGTGGCACCCTTTATTGAAGGACACTACAAGAAAAGAAAGTTACAGGTCAATATCCCTGATGAATATAAATGCAAAAATCCTCAAAAAAATACCAGCAAACTGAATTCGATAGCCACATTAAAAGCATCATACACCATGATCAAGTGGGATTTATCCCTGGGAGGCAAAGATGGTTCAACATAGGCAAATTAATAGATGTGATACACCACATTAACAGAATGAAAGATAAAAACTATATGATCATCTCAATAGATGAAGAAAACGCATTTGACAAAATTCTACATGCTTTCATGATAAAAACTCTTGACATATTAGGTATGGAAAGGACGTAACTTAATATAATAAAGGACATATTTAAAAAGTCCACCAATTGCATCACACTCAAAGGTGAAAAACTGAAAGTTTCTTCTCTAAGATCAGAAATGACAAAGACGTCCACTTTCACCACGTCAACTCCGTATAGTATTAGAAGTCTCAGCCAGCGCTATTGGGCAAGAAGAAGAAATCTAAATTGGAAAAGAAGTAAAATTGTCTCTGTTTGCAGATGACATAATTTTATGTATAGAGAACCCTAAAGATTCCACCAAAAAACTGAACTAATAAATTCAGTAAAGTTGCAGGATACAAAATCAATATATAAAAATAAGTTGTATTTTTATAAACTAACAACAAACCATCTGGAAAAGAAATTAAGAAAACAATCCCATTTGTAATAGTATCAAAGACAATGAAATACTTGGGAATGCATTTTTATCCAAGGAGGTGAAAGATGTCTATACTGAAAACTATGAGACATTGATGAAAGAAATTGAAAAAGACGCAAATAAATGAAAGAATATTCAGTGTTCATGGATTGGAAGAATTAATATTGTCAAAATGTCTATACTAATTAAAGCAATCTACAAATTCAAAATACAATCCCTGTCAAAATTTCAATGGCGTTTTCCCCAGAAATAGAAAAAATAATCCTAAAGTTTATATGAAACCACAAAAGACCCCAAATATCCAACGAAATCTTGAGAAAAAAGAACAAAGTTGGAGACATCACATTTCCTGATTTCAACTATATTATTAAGGTAATAGATATACTATAGTAATCAAAACAATATGGTACTGGCATAAAAACAGACAATGGAACAGAATAGAGAGCCCATAAATAAATTCACACATTTTCACTCAACTCATCTTCTGCAAGTTTTATATTCTTTATGAATGGGAATTCCTGGATACTTTCTGAGCCCATTTACTCATATTTTACTTATAACAGTTTTTGTTTCAAATGTGTCCTCCACCCATTCAAAAAATATTTATTGAGCGCTTAGTATGTGCTATGAACTGTGTTGTTTTAATGCTGCCCAAACAACTGCATATGAAATCTTTTATGAAACTATCAGATCATCTTCAGGCTTGAGTTCCTCTGGCATGTGGGATCACTGTCACACTCAGAAGGAGTTGTAAAGGCAGGAAAAAAAATCTGATTATGAGTACAACTTCTATATTAGGTAGGAAGCCCAGAGTTTTAAATTTCATTTAATTTATGTGATTTATAATCATATTGTCATTCCAGAATAAACTTCTATTAATTTATTTGTGAGTATATAGTAAATAGTATGTATTGCTTTCATCTTTTGATTTCTTTTCTACTGTGTGTTATTGATTCATCCCTACCTACAATTTTGCATGTTAGCTAACCCCCTGGATTCTCTTCTCTTAGCACTGCAAGAGAAGCTACTGATGACTGCTGCTGGAAAAAGCTATTCAGAACAGCACTGTCCAACAGAAATGTGATGTGAATCACCTATGTAATAAAAAATTTTAGTAGCCACCTTAAAAGAGTGCAAAGAAACAGGTGAAACTAATTTAAACAATACATGTCATTTAACATATCCCAATATTATATTAACATGTAGTTAATAGAAATGTATTCATGAGGTATTTTACATTCCTATTTTTCTGGTACAAAGTCTTTGAAATCTGGTGGTGTATTTTAACTTTTAACACATCTTAGTTTGGACCAGCCACATTTCAGGTGTTCGGTAGCCACATGTGGCCACTAGTATCCATATTCAACAGTACAGGTTTAAGAACATCTTTTCTACCCTTCTTATTCCTGATGAAAAAAAGATGATAAATTGTCAGGCGTTAAAATTCCCTTATTAACAATTTCAAGCCACCCATTAGCCTCATTTGTTTTCAGCACTTATTCCTAGTAAAGTGAACCTGGTTGTTCTGTCACTAAAATGATCTTTTCTTTTCTGCTTTTACTTCTCACAAGCTCCTCATTTGCTGACCCCATCAGCCTTACCTGGTTCAAGATCTCAACTCACTTCCTCCCTTAGGAAGCCTTTACCAGATCTTGTTCTCTGCTTTCCTTTGTACAGAAGTTGATAATCAAGTTACCAGTTTATACCTACGTGTGAATATAGTCCCTAGTTCATATCATTTCTTTGACCAGAACCCTTTGATTTTTTTATAGCCTCTCTTCACAAGAGGTCTTAATGAGTGTTCATTGATTGGCTGACCAAGATTTGGCAGGCCAAATTTTATAGAAATATAAATAAACTACTGAACCATATTTCTTATTATGTGTAATTTTACTAGTTCAATAATTTATTTATTTACAAAACATTAATTGATCACTTATTAGGAATAAAAGACTGTGTTATGCAATACATCATATGCATCTTTCAGTGTCAACCCAATGTCACACTGAATTTTTCAAATGTGGAAATTGAAGTTCATAGAGGTTAAATGATTTAGCAATAAGTTTGTAGAACTTATTGGTGGTGGAGCTGAGACTAGAAATAAGATCTTATTTTTTTCTCCAGTGTGTTATGCTTCTTCTGCTTTGTGATCACTGGCACTAGCGCACAAGTTATAAGTCCTGTGTAACAAACCTAGATTTTATAGCAAACTACCCAGCTAACACTGTTGGAGCCAATTTTCCACTTGAAAGTTTTCTTTTGTGTTAAGCACTTTTCTTTTTCTTTACTGTGGCAGCTTTCCAAAACTGCTGCAATGTTTGTGACCAAATCTTAATTTGTGGATTAGAGGCAGTTAGAAGAAAGACAACATGTTCCCAAAGTTAATTACAAATTTCATTTTTCCACAATGTTCTGCTTCCAGGATGCTGACTAATCAGTTGGTAAAACTGTAGGTGTGCCTGTCACCAACATGAAGGTCTGCAAGAAAATTTGATTAATCCCGCTTCCAAAGATAAATTTCAATTTAGCCTAAAGCTAGACCTCAGGTGATAAAAATCCAATTTCACAGTATTGTCTCCCACCTTAACAAGAGACAGAGTAAACAGTTTGTAATGTTGACAGATATAAATAGTATGTATTATTTTTTAGTTAATATCTGAGTTTATATATACAGTGATGACATTTCTTAAACAGAAAATCTATTTAACTTTTTCTGCTTTGAGTGTTTTGTAAAAGTGTTTTCCTTAACTAAGATGCTATTTTTAAAGCTATCATTGTGTAGAATATTATCTTCACAAAATATGTGTTATAAATTATTTAAAACAACCGATTTTAAGGTATAGTCTTTGTGTTACTGTGTCTGAATAAGCTCAGGTGCTGATTCTTGGTGCTCACCCCAGACATATTGGATTTGCATTTTTAATAAATCTTTCAGATGATTTTTATGCACAGGAAATTTTGGAAAACTGATTTGAAAGGAGAAAAGAGTATAAGTTTAAAAATATTTGAGGGTTGAAATGTCTAACTATTACATTATTTTGTACACCTGAAACTAAAAAAAAAAAATTTCTGTTCCTGAAGACAATGATGTTTTCCTTGCCAGCTGTTTTTCCATTTACATTACTAGAAGTGAAATCAACTACCATTTGTTAAGTGGATTGACATGACCAGGTATACTGAAGATTATAGCTGAATCATTTGCTGAGTTAAATGGATGCACTTATTTAGTTTATTTTCAATTAATTAAGTAATCAATAACTTTTTCAGTTATTGCTACTCAAGCTACTCAAGCTACTCAATAGCTACTCAAGCAAGACTCTCCAGAGCATAACGCAATGTATCACAGATTTGAGCTTTCAGAGCACATCCCCTTGTATTTACCACATTGCTCTACTGCTGTGTCCATCTCCCAGTCTGGATGGGAATTCCATGATAGTTAGGCATCAAATCTTACTCATTTTTGTGTCCCCAATTCCCAGGACCATGCTTGGTATGTAATAATCACCTACTATATGTCTGTATTTGAATTTTGAATGAACAGATATATCACTAGAATATGTTCTAGCAGGTAGGATACAATGATGAAGTGGTTGAATTTGAAAGCCAGGATGTGTTCAGAGACCACACATAACTCTAGAGAAATGTTCAAGGAAGAATAGGTGGCATTTAATTTATGCTTATTATTTTAATTAAATGTAGTGAAAATATTCTCTACTAAATTTTATATGATACTTTTCCACATATTATTGCATTTGCATTTCTCAATGCTAGTAAACAACAAAAGAACAAGACAAACAAATGACGAAACAAAAACTCATAGACACAGATAATAGTTTAACGGTTACCAGAGGGTAAGGGGGGGATGGGGGTGGTAGATGAGGGTAAAGGGGATTCAATACTTGGTGACAGAAAGAGAACTGACTCTGGGTGGTGAACACACAATGTGATATATAGATGATGTGTTACAGAATTGTACACCTGAAACCTATGTAACTTTATTAACAATTGTCACCCCAATAAACTTTAATTAAAAAAAAAAATTCTGTCAGCAGCATTAATAATTATGTAACATTATTTGAATGTACATAGTTTGTACTAATCCTTTCAGTATTTTCTTGTTTTCTCTTAAAAGTACTTCATCGAACATCATTTTATACAAAGCTCTTTCTGTCTTTTGAATTACAAAGGGCCAAATCAAATAACATGTTTTTGAGGCTATTTACACATGAAATCAAATCACTTTAAAAGTAATATATATACATATCATAATATACATATTTTTATATATGAATGAATGAATATGGCATGAAAAAGATATTTCTTGAATTGCTTGAAATTTTGTGATTTCTCACAGAAATGACATTGTAAACTGCAGTTGGGTTCCCAGGCTACATTCTGAATTTTATTTTATTCATAGTGTTACTGGTGCAGGGATTCTTGCCCCTCTGAGGATGGAAATCAAGAGAGTGGACCAACAGGTTTGCAGAGAGAAAGGTTTATTAAAATGAAAGCATGATGCACCAAGGGAGCACACTCTGGAAGGGAATGGACTTGGCTCCCTGAGGCTTGCTGGCACAGAGGTGTTATGGGCTCTTGGGGTTAGGAGCCACCCCTTCCTCTTTCCTGTTTCTCTCTCCAAAGCATGTTAAGGGGGCTCCTTCCATGTACCTGCAGTGTTCCTACATGTGCTACTTTATGGGTGGCTTGTCTCCTTAGCATTTTAAATCTCCACCTAGGGGTGTTTTTTTATTATGATAATCAGGACAAGTTAACTACAGGCTATTTTAACTACTGCCTATGCAAGACTTTAGGAACTTCCCCTGGGCAGTGGTGGGGTGGGGGAGGGTGGGGTGTTATCTCTTCTGTGAGTACGGTTCTAACCACCCATTGTTTCTTATTGGCCAAGGGATGTGGCTCAAGGTTGTTTACCCCAGCTGTGGGTTTCTGGTAAAAAGCAGTTATATGAGCAATTCAGGTAAAAGCAGGTTTTACTTATTTATTTTTTTGACCAAACTGTGGGTCTTCAGAATTGATTTTAGCTGAACAAGCTACTAATCATGAGATTATTGTCTGCTGAATCAGAGGAGCCATATTGGCATTTATCTATTGTAGACTTAAGCATTTTTATGGATGTAGTGCAATTGGAAAGAGACTATTGGAAGTAAATTATGCACTTTTACTCTTTAGCTGTAATCTATAGCTGATTGCTCATCTGGTTTTTATGACTTGTTCCAAAGCCAGGTCTTACGGTGTTGGAAATAGGAGAACAGAACACATCTCATAGTTGGCCTCACTTAAAACTAGGCAATCTAAATAACCCAATTACTTTTACATATTGGGTGACAAAGTTTTATAATATTCAAAAATTATAAGGAAACAATATAATAATGGTTAACATTTGAATAGAACCTTACTGTTTACACACACATTCATGATACATTATTTAATTTTCACAATATCTAAAGAAAGAATTATCTTGAACAGGAACCTGACTTTGATTGCCATGCATTACACAATGCTGGAATTAGCATAGAGCCGTCCAATAACAAACTTCAGATATAAAAGGTTGTGACATGAAAGAGATTCTCCACCTTAAATTAGGAAAGGAAAACATGAACAAATGAATAAACAAAAGGAGAGGGGCAAAACCTGAAAACCATATGTCATGCGGGAGACCCTGCTCGCTGTGCCACTTGTAATGCAGGGCGGCCTGCGTGGTCTCTGCTCCCACTCCCCACATAATAACGCAGGATATGGTGAGGCCAAAAAGGAACACCCACGGAGCCATAAATAGGGAAGTCATACTAGTATATTCTCGCTGGCGGCACTATACTCTCACTGGAGGCTGGATCCACACTGTCCGCAACCAGCCATCCTAACTGCAATCCACACTTGCCAGCCCAGCCACCATCTTCTTGCTAGCCCCCATTTTCTCTCTCTCTGCTAGTGTAGCCACAGCAGTTACATTAGTGGCCAATGGCTCACTGGTTACAGCTGACGGCCAACTTGCCACTGCTGATGGCCATGCAATCACAGTTGATGGCCATTTACTACCTGAGCCAGCACCTGTCTATGTGAGGACGAGAGCCTGGAAACTGCTTTTTGGGGTTCTGTCCCCACACCATATCTGAGGAAGAAATTCCTCATAGTGATGACTGAATGTCTGAGGGAAGTTTCAGCATTTCTTCTCTAGTTTCAATCTACTGTTTGGAATAATTCATAAGTGTTAAAGCCAGATAGCTAGAAACTGAATAACTGAGATCTCCAAATCATGAGAAAAAATTTTAAGTAGTGATGTTCCACTCTTCAAGGTTGATGATGATGATGAAAGTTAATATTTTCTGAGACTTACCATGGGTCATGTACTGTGCTAACAGATTTACATGAAATATGTCATAATCTTTACAATAACCTGATGAAACAAGCCCTATCACCCTTATTTTCAAACAAGGGAAAATGAAGCATAGAGCTATTGAATAACAGCGGGTAAGTTTTTGCGCATTGATTGGATATGAGATTACCTGACTATAGTTTGCACATTTAATGATTATACTATACTATAGGACAGATATTAGGGACACTCTAGCAGAGTTCCTTGAACAACAATGTTGCTACTTAGCAGTATATTCTATGCAGGTGAGCTGCTCAGCCAAGTTTCACACACTAGTCATTGGGTATTTATGTTAGTGGCTTTCATAAAGTAGCCTGGAAAACCTCCTGTAATGCAGGCAATAAGGATAAGTTCACTTCTTCACTGGACCACTGAGACTGAGAAAATACATGGTGTCTTTATGAGTCAGCCAGTGTGGCCAGAAGTGAAAAGGAGGGTGAGCTCATTCAGCAGCTGCTCTATCATCTCAACATTTGATTTTGTTCTATTACTCATCATACATATTTTAATAGATAAGAAACCTCAGAGAAATTTTTCTGATTTTATTATGTTTATCCTTGTTGAAGAGTAGGGAATGATGTTTTGGACTCAGAGAGGTTTTCATTAAATACAAATTGTGGAGAAAATAAATGCCTCCAGATCTCCCTTGGAGAAGAGAGAAAGCAAGGGACTGAAAACCTATCTGAAAAAATCATGACTGAAAACTTCCCTAACCTGGTGAAGGAAGTAAACAGACATGTACAGAAAGCACAGAGAGTCCCAAACAAGATGAACCCAAACAGGCCCACATCAAGACACATTATAGTTAAAATAGCAAAGGTTAAAGATAAGGAAAAAAAATCCTAAAAGCAGCAAGAGAAAAGCAGTCAGTTAACTACAAGAGAGCTCCCATAAGGTTGTCAGTTGATTTTCCAACAGAAACTTTGTAGACCAGAAGGGATTGGCACAAAATATTCCAAGTGATGAAAAGCCAGGACCTACAACCAAGATTGCTCTACCCAGCAAAGCTATCATTTAAAACTGAAGGAGAGAGAAAGAGATTCCCAGAAAAGAAAAGCTAAAAGAGTTCATCACCACCAAACAAATATTATAAGAAATGTTAAAGGGACTTCTTCAAGAAGAAGAAGGTGGGAAAAAAGAACATAAATATGAATAATAAAATGCCAACAAATATACCTATCAATACCTATCAATAATCATTTTGAATGTAAATGGATTAAATGTTCCAATCAGAAGATATAGGGTAGCTGAATGGATAAAAAAACAAGACCCATACATATGCTATCTAGAAAAGACTCACTTCAGATTGAAAGACACACACAGTCTGAAAGTAAAGAGATGGAAAAAGATATTTCATGTGAATGGAAATGAAAAAAGAACGTGAAGTAGCTCAAATGCTTATATCAGACAAAATAGACTTTAAAACAAAGGCTGTACCAAGAAACAAAGAGGCACATTACATAACGATAAAGGGATCAATACACAAGAAGATGTAACCCTTATAAACATTTATTCACCCAACATAGGAGCACCTAAATATATAAAGCTAATATTGACCAACATAAAGGGAGAGATCAACAGTAATGAAATCATAGTAGGGTATTTTAAAACCCCATTGACACCAATTGACAGGTCTTCCAGATAGAATATCAACAGGGAAACAGTGGTCTTAAATGGCATACTAGACCAGATGGATTAAATTGATATTTTTAGAGCATTTCACCCCAAAGCAACAGAATATACGTTATTTTCATGTGCACATGGAACATTTTCTAAGATACATCACGTTAGGCCACAAAACTAGTCTCAGTACATTCAAAAAGATTGAAATCATATCAACCGTCTTCTCTGACCACAATGGTATAAACTAGAAGTCAATTACAAAAAACACACAACCCCCCCCGAAAACACACAAACACATGGAAACTAAATAATGTGCTATGAAACAATGAATGGATTAACAATGAGATCAAAAAAGAAATCAAGAGATACCTTGAGACAAATGGTAATGAAAACACAATGACCAAAATATATGGGACACAGCAAAAGTAGTTCTAAGAGGGAATTAAGCAATACAGGCCTACCTCAAAAAACTAGAGAAAACTCAAAGAATCTAACCTACATCTAAATAAAGTAGAAAAAGAATAGCAAACAAAGCCCAAAGTGAGTGGAAGGAAGGAAAAAATAAAGATCAGAGCAGAAATCAATGAAGTAGTATAAAAAACAATATAAAAGATCAATGAAACCAAGAGCTGGTTCTTTGAAAAAATAAACAAAATTGATAAACCTTTAACAGACTCATCGAGAAAGAAAGAGAGAGGATCCAAGTAAATAAAATGACAGCTGACACCACAGAAATACAAAGGATTATAAGAAAATATTATGAATAATTAATTACATGATAACAAATTGGACAATCTTGAAGAAATGGACACTTTTCTAAAAACATAAAATCTTCCTAGACTGAATCAAGAAGAGACAGAAAATCGGAACTGATCAATTGCTGCTAAGGAAATTGAATTAGTAATAAAAAAAAAACTCCCAACAAATAAAACATCTGGACTGAATAGCTTCACAGGGAATTTTTCCAAATATTCAAAGAAGATTTAACACCTATCCTCATCAAACTATTCCAAAAAAATTCAAGAGCAGGGAAAGCTCCTAACTCATTTTACAAGGCTACCATTATCCTGATTCCAACCGGACAAAGACATTACAAAAAAAATTAAATTAAATTAAAAAAAATTGTAGGCTAATATCCCTGATGAACATAGATGCAAAATCCTCAACAAAATATTAGCAAACTGAATTCCGCAAAACTTTAAAAAGATCTTACACCACAACCAAGTTGGATTTATGCCTGGGATACAAGATTGGTTCAATATCTGCAAATCGATAACATGATACACCACATGAACAAATGAAAGATAAAAATCATGTGATCATATCAGTAGATGCAGAAAAGGCATTTGACAAAATTCCAGCATCTATTTATAAAAATTCTCAGCAATGTGGGACTAGAGGGAACATACCTCTTCATAATAAAGGCCATATATGACAAACCCCAGTTAATATCATACTCAATGGGGAAGAGCTGAAAGTGTTTTTCTTAAGATCAGGGAAAAGATAAGAATGTCCACTTTCACCACTTTTATTCAACGTACTATTGGAAATCCTAGCCATGGCAATCAGATAATAAAAAGAAATAAAAGGCATCCAAGTTGGAAAAGAGAAGCAAAACTGTCATTATTTGCTGATAACATGATACTATATAGAGAGAACCCTAAAAATACCACCAAAAAACTATCAGAACTGATAAATGAATTCAGTAAAATAGCAGGATACAAAATTGATATTCAGAATTTGGTTGCATTTTTATACAATAGCAAACTATCAGAAAGAAAAATTAAGAAAATCCCATTTACAATTGCGTCAATAAAATAAAATAAAATATCTAGGAATAAATTTAACCAAGGAGATAAAGACTTATATTCAGAAAATTATAAGACATTGAAGAAAGAAATTGAAGAAGATACAAATAAATGGAAGCCTATACCATGCTCATGGATAGGAAGAATTAACATCGTTAAAATGTGTATACTACCCAAAGCAATCTTTAGATTCAAAGCCATCCTTATCAAAATACCATTGGCATTTCTCACAGAACTAGAACAAATAATCCTAAAATTTATATGGAACCACAAAAGACCCTGAATAGCCACAGCAATCTTGAGAAAGAACAAAATTGGAGGTATCACTACCTGATATCAAACTATACTACAAGACTAAGGTGATCAAAACACCATGCTACTGGCATAAAAACAGACACATAGATCAATGGAACAGAATAGAGAGCCCATAAATAAACCCGTGCATATATGGTCTATTAATCTATGACAAAGGAGGCGATAATACACAGTGGGGTGAAGACAGTCTATTCAATAAATGGTGTTGGGAAAACTGGGCACATACATGACAGAAAATGAAACTGGACCACCTCCTTACACCATATACAAGAATAAACTCAAAATGGATTAAAGATTCAAGGTAAGACCTGAAATCATAAAACTGCTAGAAGAAAGCATAGGCAGTAAACTCTCAGACATTACTCTTAGTAATATTTTTTTCTGATCTATCTCCTCAAGCAAGGGTAACAAAAGAAAAACAAACATATGGGACTACATTGAACTAAAAAGTTTTTGCACAGTAAAGGAAGTCATCAACAAAACAAAAAGACAGCCTACTGAATGGGAGATGTTCACCAACGATACATCTGATAAGAGGTTAATATCCAAAATGTATAAAGAACTGATATGTACAACTCAACACCCCCCCCCCCCCAAAACAAGCAATCCAATTGAAAAATGGGCAGAGGACCTGAATAGACATTTCTTCAAAGAGGGCATACATGTCTATTTGTATGTCATATACGTCTATTGGCAAAAATAGCTGATAGACATATAAAAAGATGCTCAATGTCACTGATCATCAGAGAAATGCAAATTGAAACCACAATGAGCTATCATGTCACACCTGTAAGTATGGCTATCATCAATAAATCAAGAAAAAAGAAATGTTGATGAGGATGTGGAGAAAAGGGAACCCTTGTGCACTATTGGTGTGATTGAAAATTTGTGCTGTCACTATGGAAAATGGTTTGGAGCTTTCTCAAAAAATTAAAAACAGAACTACCTTATGACCCAGTAATATCATTTCTGGGTATTTATCCAAAGAAATCCAAAACACTAATTTGAAAATATATATGCACCCTTCTGTTCAATGCAGCACTACTTATAATAGCCAATATATGGAAGCAAGTCAAGTACCATCAATAGACAATTGAATAAAGAAGATGTGGTCCATATGTACAATGGAATATTACTTGGCTACAAAAAAGAATGAAATGTTTGCAACAACATGGACAGACCTAGAGGGTATTATGCTCAGTGAAATAAGTCAGACTGAGAAAGACAAATACCGTATGATCTTACTTTTTTGTGGAATATAAAAATCAAAATAAATGAACAGAATAAAAATAGACTCATATATACAGAGAATAAACTGATGGCTGCCAGAAAGGAGGGGGATCACTGCATAAATTATATAAATGTCTAACCACTATGCTGTACACTTGAAACTTATATAAATTAGTAATGATTATCAACTGTAACTGAGAAAAAAATAAAGAAAATAAAAGATCTCTTTTGGACAGCTACTCTGGAAACTCAATAAACTTGAGAACTCATTCAATGTAATTTATGTAGGGAGTAAAAAACTTTCTATATTTGGTTGAGTTCTAAAAATACTAGGGTCTAATAGAGAAGAGATATTTCAGTGATAACAAAATGAACTTTGTTCGTTTTTTTTCTCAGAATGATAACTTCCTTCTTTCTTACCTTTACAGAGAATGTGTGTTCTGTCGGCGGCTAAGAGCACAGATCTGGGTGCTGATCAAGGATCTGAAGTGAGGCCTGAGAAAACGCAGAACTGAGGTAAAAAGTTCCAGGAAACACTGTAAAGCCTGTCACGATGTTCTGTGGTATTTCAAGTGCTTAGAATCGGGTGAAACTGAGGTGAATATAAAAAAGGTAAAGACTCAATGTAGTCTGAGAAAGACAAAGTTCTGAAAAGCAAAATGTGGATTTTTATTTTCTATTTAATTTAACGATGACTTTTTGCTTTCATTAAAAGTAGGAAACAATTGTCATCTTGAGTTTGGAGCACACTTTGGATGACATCTAAATCCTTTATCCTGATCCTAAATGCTTTTCATCATTTGGCTTCATTAGCCACATCTCCTACTGTACTCCCCCTCATTCACAGTGATTTCGTCACACTGGCCTTCATTCGTTTCCTTGTACACTTGCTTTGGCCTAAGGATCTTTCTGCATTTGCTGTTCTGTCTGCCTAAAATGCCATTCCTACGGCTTTTCACTTGGTGGGCTCATTCTTATCATTCAGGTCTCAGCTCAAATATTATCTCCTTATAAAGCCTTTGCTAGACCACCTTAATCAGCCCTTGGGCTTCCCCCAACTCCCATCTTGTGTATGAATCCATAGTTTTCCTCTCCTTTGGGACACATGGGAAGAGAATACTTTCCTGATGCCCTTGCAGTTAGGCAGGACTCTGGGACAAGTGTTAGCCAATAGACATAGATGAAAGTGATGTGATGGTGTAGTCTGATCATCCCTGCGGTCATCCAGGTGAGAACATCATGGAGCAGAGCCCACCGATACACGGTATATAGGGGCCTGCATAAGAAAAGAACTCCGACTTTCTTGTCTTAGGACACTGAGATTGTTGAGGTTGTTTGTTATTGTAACATAACTATCCCTAGCTGATCTAAAACACCATCTTTCTGTTTTATTTTCTTCAGAGCACTTGTCTTCTTTGAAATGATCTTATTGATTTATTATTAATCTGTCCCACCCCTCTAAACATTGCCAGGTGCATTAGTAGCACACAGTCCACTGAAGGATTAACATTCTATGCTGTCTGTGGATCGCCGTCAATCTCACACTATCTTAAAAAATTTATATATATATATAATCCCATGCAATCTTAAATGAGCCTTTGAGAACAGCCCTTCAGCCCTCTGCTGATTTCTTTGGCATTAGTCTGGCCAATAAGGAGATGTCCATGAATGGCCCTTGATGAACTAGGCTAGGCACCCCTTAGCTAGATGCTATCCCTGCCCCAGTGCATTTCTTCTGACAGAGGGCAGTTGCCTAACTTATTCCAGAAAGTTTATAAACTGAGCAGAAACAGACAGAATGAATATTGTTTCCTATCCTTAATGATGGTCTCCTCCAAACATGTACACTGGGAAAGAAGGTGTGTGTTTGCAGAGTCTACACAGTTCTGTTCTCCCCACACCTCACACTATTCAGCTAGTAAGAACTCATATCCCTATAGGCCAGGGGACTAGGGTGGCTATGGTGACCCTGTCTATTGCAGTTCTCCAGGCCTGCCTTGGGTATGTTAATTCAGTTAAGAGAAACCATTAAGTAATGTCTCCATTTAA
This sequence comes from Rhinolophus sinicus, assembly GCF_057876585.1. Lineage (NCBI taxonomy): Eukaryota > Metazoa > Chordata > Mammalia > Chiroptera > Rhinolophidae > Rhinolophus > Rhinolophus sinicus. The sequence continues at coordinate 78,570,597 of NC_142517.1, read as the reverse complement.
AAAATGTAAAGGTGGCATTACATCAGTATTCTCCAAACTGTGATCCCTGAAGTGCCACGTGAGAAAGGGGAAAGTAAGCAGACCTTTGTGTGTTCTCCCCCCCCTTGCTCTCCCTCTTCAACAAAACATCTCCTTTTAAAAAACTTTTATATATATGAATATATAGCTTATTTTAAAAATTACAAATTTAGATAAATGAATGCATGACCAAAAATAAGAGAAAGGTTAAAATATAGAATGATAATAAGATCTACCTTCTTTGTACACAGAAAAAACTGAAAGAAGAGAAGTGAAATAATAAGCCCAAATCCAAAAACAATTAGTGACAGAGCCTGCATTGGAACCATGGAGAACGGAACAACTCTGCTGAAATTGTGTATATATATATATATATATATATATATATATATATATATGTATATGTATATGTATATGTATATGTATATATATATATATATATATAATTTGAAAAGGGAAATGTTGCTTTTAAAGAATTGGACTAGATATTTTCTAAAGCACCTTCTGCTTCTAATGTTCTAGGACCCTAGTATGTCCAAGGTACTGTGCTGGGCACAGTGGGGCACATGAAAATGAAGACGACATCACCTCTGACTTCTTGATTTAGCAGAATAAAGAGGCTCTCCCATGAATAATATCAGGAAATAAATGAAGGTGGGGAATGAAGGTGGGGAAAGGAGGGAGGGGAGAAGAGTACTGAATGTGGACTATCTATGAAAGTCACCACCAAGTGCAAACCCTGCGGTTATGGAGCTTTCCCACCTTATCCCGGCAGCATGGTTGATGATGGGGAACCTTCTCCATGTCTTGACACAGAGCCTTTATTGCTTTTAAATTGATTTGGGTTCCCCAGTTACCCAGTACTCAGCTTCTGGCTTTGTTCTCTTATTAATCTCTGAGACTTTTTGTCTGATATGTTCCATGTCCTTAGCTATTTTATTTCTTATTTAAAATGTTGGTGACGCGTATCTTGGCAATTTCAATTAGAAGTCAAACACTTTTATAAAGACATAAAATTGACGCCAATGTCAAGAGTTTCAGAGGGGTTAGGTAGAAGAGGGTCAAAGCAGTCTCATATATGGTGATGGGAGATTTGACTCTGGGGGATGAACACACAATGCAGTTTATAATGATGTATTATAGAATTGTACACTTGAAACATATATTAGGTTGGTGCAAACATAATTGTGGTTTAAAAGGTTAAAAATAATTGCAAAAACCGCAAATAATTTTATCAACCAATGTCACCCCAATAAATTTAATTAAAACAGTAAAAATTGTTTGCTCAAAATAAAAAGAAAAAAAATGTTTCAGAGATGATAAATATTGACAGCTAAGGAATATTACCTTTACAGACTTCAGTGTCCCTGGCCACCTTGCTGCCTTTGATGACTAAGATATGAAAGTGTTACTATCTCATTTCAGCAGAGTTGTTCTGTTCTCCATGGCTCCAATGCAGGCTCTGTCACTAATTGTTTTTGGATTTGGGGTTGTTATTTCACTTCTCTTGCTTTCAGTTTTTCTGTGTACAAAGAAGGTAGATCTTATTATCTTTCTACATTTTAACCTTTCTCTTCTTTTTGGTCATGCACTCATTTATTTAAATTCATAATTTTAAAATAAGCTATATATTCATATGCCTTAAAATCCAAATGCTGCAAACATATATATAGTAAAGGTTCTCACTCCCACTATTGTCTTCGTTTGCCCAGTTCCCACCCCCATACTTCCCCATAAGTAACTGTTTTTATTAGTATATTTTGGGTTTTCTTTCAGAGACCCTGAAAACACAAATACAAACATCTTGTCCCCCACTTCTTATTAATACAATAGGAGCATATTATATACAGTCTCTATACTTAAAAATCCTATCTTTTCTACAGATTGAATGTGCTTTCATTCTTTTGTACAACTGGTTAGCATTACATTTTATTGGTATAGTTTAATTTAACTAGTCTCCTAATGATAGTCTATGAGCTGCTTCTTATCTTTTGCTATTATATCTGTGTTGTAATACATAACCTTGTGCATACATCATTGCTAATGTATGCAAATATATCTGAAAATAAATTCCTAGAAGTGGGATTGTTAGGTCAAACGGTGTAGACCCTTTGTAAATTTGTAAATTTTATAGCTATTGTCAAATTGTCCTCCATAGACATTAGACTACTTGACCCTTCCACTAGGAATGTATGAAAGTGCCTGTTTCCCCATAGCACCATCATCAAACTCTCTCTTTTTTTTTTTTAAAGTTTATTGGGGTGACAATTGTTGGTAAAATTACATAGATTTCAGGTGTACAATTCTGTATTACATCATCTATTAATCCCATTGTGTATTCACCACCCAGAATCAGTTCTCCTTTCATCACCATATATTTGATCCCCTTTACCCTCATCTCCCACCCCCTCCCCCACTTACCCTTTGGTAACCACTAAACTATTGTCTGTGTCTATGAGTTTTTGTTTCTTATTTGTTTGTCTTGTTCTTTCGTTGTTTTTGGTTTATATACCACATATCAGTGAAATCATATGGTTCTCTGCTTTTTCTGTCTGACTTACTTCGCTTAGCATTATACTCTCAAGATCCATCCATGTTGTAACAAATGTTCCTATATCATCTTTTCTTTCCGCCAAATAGTATTCCATTGTGTATATATACCACAACTTCTTTATCCATTCATCTATCGAAGGACATTTTGGTTGTTTCCATGTCTTGGCCACTGTAAATAAAACTGCAATGAACATTGGAGCACACGTGTCTTTATGGATAAATGTTTTCAGATTTTTTGGTAGATACCCAGGAGAGGAATTGCTGGGTCACATGGTAATTCTATTCATAATTTTTTGAGGAACCTCCACACTGCCTTCCATAATGGCTGCACCAGTCTGAATTTCCACCAACAGTGTATGAGGATTCCTTTTTCTCCACAGCCTCTCCAACACTTGTTACTATTTGTCTTGTTGATGATAGCCATTCTGATTGGGGTGAGGTGATATCTCATTGTGGTTTTTATTTGCATTTCTCTGATGATTAGTGATGTTGTGCATTTTTTCATATGTCTATTTGCCATTTATCTGTCCTCTTTGGAGAAATGTCTCTTCAGAACCTCTGCCCATTTTTCAATTGGGTTGTTTGTTTTTTTGTTGTTGAGTTGCATGTGTTTCTTGTGTATTTTGGATATTAGCCCCTTATCGGAGGCACTGTTTGCAAAAATCTTCTCCCATTCAGTTGGTTGTGTCTTTATTTTGTCGATGGTTTCTTTTGCTGTGCAGAAGCTTTAAAGTTTCGTATAGTCCCATTTGTTTACTTTAGCTTTTTACTTCCCTTGCCTATGGAGTCAAATTCATAAAATGCTCTTTGAACCCAAGGTCCATAAGTTTAGTACCTATATTTTCTTCTATGCAATTTATTGTGGCAGGTCTTATGCTTAAGTCTTTGATCCATTTTGAATTAACTTTGGTACATGGTGACAGATAGCAGTCCAGTTTCATTCTTTTGCACGTGGCTATCCAATTCTCCCAGCACCATTTATTGAAGAGGCTGTCTTTTCTCCATTGTATGTTTTTTGCTTCTTTGTCAAAAATTACCTGTCCATATTTATGTGGTTTTATTTCTGGGTTCTCAATTCTATTCCATTGGTCTATGTGTCTGTTTTTCTGCCAATACCATGCTGTTTTGATTATTGTAGCCCTGAAGTACAAGCTACAGTCACGGAGTGTGATACCTCCAGCATTGTTCTTTTTTCTTAAGATTGCTTTGGCTATTTGGATTTTTTTTGTGGTTTCAAACAAATCTGAGGATTTTTTGTTCAATTTCTTTAAAAAATGCCATTGGCATTTTGATGGGGATTGCGTTGAATCTGTATATTGCTTTGGGTAATATGGTCATTTTAACTATGTTGATTCTTCCAATCCATGAGCATGGAATGTCTTTCCATTTCTTTGTGTCTTCTTCAATTTCTTTTAAAAATGTCTATTAGTTGTTAGCATATAGGTCTTTCACATCTTTGGTTAAGTTTATTCCTAGGTATTTTATTCTTTTTGCTGCAATTGCAAAAGGAATTGTTTTTTGTATTTCTTTTTCTGAGATTTCATTGTTAGTATATAGGAATGCAATGGACTTTTGTATGTTGATTTTGTAGCCAGCAACTTTACTGTATTCGTTGATTGTTTCTAATAGCTTTTTGGTGGAGTCCTCAGGGTTTTCTATGTATAGCATCATGTCATCTGCAAAGAGTGACAATTTAACTTCTTCATTCCCAATTTGGATGCCTTTTGTTTCTTTCTCTTGCCTGATTGCTCTGGCGAGGACTTCCAACACTATGTTGAAAAGCAGAGGTGATAGGAGACAGCCCTGTCATGCTCCTGAATGTAGAGCAAAGGGCTTCAGTTTTTCACCATTAATTATGAGATTAGCTGAGGATTTGTCATATATGGCTTTTTTTATGTTAAGGTATTTTCCTTCTATACCTATTTTATTAAGTGTTTTAATCATAAATGGATGTTGTATCTTGTCAAATGCTTTTTCTGCATCAATTGATATAATCATATGATGTTTGTCCTTTATTTTGTTTATGTGATGTATCACATTGATGGATTTGCTGATGTTGAGCCATCCTTGTGCCCCAGGGATAAACCCCATTTGGTCGTGATGAATAATCTTTTTAATGCATTGTTGTATTCGATTTGCTAGAATTTTGTTTAGGATTTTTGCATCTGTGTTCATCAGAGACATTGGTCTGTAGTTTTCTTTTTTTGTGTTGTCCTTACCAGGTTTTGGTATCAGAGTAATGTTGGCCTCATAAAATGAGTTAGGGAGTACTGTCTCTTCTTCAATTTTTTGGAAGAGTTTGAGCAGGATTGATATTAGATCTTCTTTGAAGGTTTGGTAGAATTCACTAGTGAAGCCATCTGGTCCTGGACTTTTGCTTTTGGGAAGGTTTAGGATGACTGATTCAATTTCGTTACTGGTGATCGGTCTGTTTAGATTTTCAAGTTCTTCATGGTTCAGCCTAGGAAGGCTATATGTTTCTAAGAACTTGTCCATTTCTTCTAGATTATTGAATTTGGTGGCATGTAGTCCTTCATAGTATTCTTGGATGATCCTTTGTATTTCTGTGGTGTCTCTGATAACTTCCCCTTTTTCATTTCTGATTTTGTTAACTAGTGTCTTCTCTCTTTTTATCTTAGTGAGTCTAGACAAGGGTTTGTCAATTTTGTTAATCTTTTCAAAGAACCAGCTCTTTGTCACATTAATTTTTTCTATTGTCTTTTTGTTCTCTATTTCATTTAGTTCTGCTCTGATTTTTGTTATTTCCTTTCTTCTGCTGACCTTGGGTTTCATTTGTTCTTCTTTTTCTAGTTCTTTAAGGTGTAATATGAGGTTATTTATTTGGGGTTTTTCTTGTTTCTTTAGATAGGCCTGTAATGATATAAATTTCCCTCTTAAAACTGCTTTCGCTGCATTCCAAAAATTTTGGTAGGATGTATTTTCATTGTCATTTGTTTCTATGTATCTTTTGATCTCTCCTCTAATTTCTTCTTTGACCAGGTTGTTCTTTAAAAGTATGTTGTTTAATCTCCATGTATTTGTATTTTTTCCTGCTTACTTTTTGCAGTTGATATCCAATTTCAAAGCCTTGTAATCAGAGAATATGCTTGGTGTGATTTCAGTCTTCTTAAATTTGCTGAGGCTGATTTTGTTCCAATATATGGTCTATCCTTGAGAATGTTCCATGTACACTAGAAAAAAATGTATAGTCTGATGTTTTAGGATGAAGTGCTCTATATATGTCAATTAAGTCCATTTCATCTAATGTGTCATTTAGGGGTGCTATTTCATTATTTATTTTCTGTTTGGATGATCTATCCATAGCTGTCAATGATGTATTTAAGTCCCCTAGTACAATTGTGTTTTGGTGAATTTCTCCCTTTAGTTCTGTTAGTAGTTGCTTGGTATATTTCGGTGCTCCCTGATTGGGGGCATAAATCTTGATGACTGTTATGTCTTCTTGTTGTATAGTCCCCTTTACCATTATGAAATGTCCATCTTTGTCTCTTGTTACCTTTTTCACCCTGAAGTCTGTTTCATCTAATATCATTATGGCTACACCTGATTTTCTCTGGATACCGTTTGCTTGGAGTGTCAATTTCCACCCTTTCACTTTGAGTCTATGCTTGTCCTTGTAGCTGAGATGTGTCTCTTGGAGACAGCATATGGTTGGGTTTAGTTTTTTGATCCGATCTGCTACTCTGTGCCTTTTTATTGGTGAGTTCAGTCCATTTACATTTAGGGTGATTATTGATCTGGGAGGATTTCCTGTCATTCTATCTTTAGTTTTCTGGTAAGGCTGTGTCTCCATTGTTTCTTTGCCTTTTGTTGTTGTCTATTATTTCTGTGTGGTGGTATTCTATGATGTTTCCCTCTGTTTCTTCTTTTATTACGGTATATATTTCAGTTCTGGATGTTTTTTAGTGGTTATCCTTAAGTTTATGTAAAAGAGAGTTTGATATTTAGAGTATTCCATTTTCTTCAGCACTCTTACTTTCTCCATTCCCATATTCCGGTTCAGGCCTTTACTCTCCCCCTTTTTATGTTTTAGTTGTCACAAATTGTCCCTGTTGATTGTGGTCGAATAGGCTCCTTTAGTATTTCTTGTAGTGTAGGTTGTGTATGAGAAAATTCCCTCATCCTCTGTATGTCTGGAAAAGTCTTTATTTCTCCTTCATATTTAAAACATATCTTTGCTGGATATATTATTCTTGGCTCATAATTTCTCTCTTTCAATAGTTTGAATATTTGGTTCCACTCCCTCTTGGCTTATAGAGTTTCTGCTGAAAAATCTGATGACAATCTAATGGGCTTTCCTTTGTAGGTTACTGTCTTCTTTTTCCTGGCTTCCTTGAGGATTCTTTCTTTGTCGTTGATTTTAGGCAGCTTCAATACAATGTGCCTGGGGAAGGCCTGTTAGGATTGAGGTAACTAGGTGTTCTATTTGCTTCTTGGATTCGAGGATACAGTTCTTTCCACAAGTTTGGGAAGTTCTCATCGATGATTTGTTTGAATATATTCTCTGTTCCCTTCTCTCTTTCTTCTTCTTCTGGTATGCCCATTATTCTTATATTACTCTTTCTGATGGAGTCATAAAGTTCTTGTAGAGTTCTTTCACTTCTTTTAAGTCTCAAGTCTCTTTCTTCTTCCATCCGTGTCATTTCCAGGTTTCTATGTTCGATGTCATTGATTCTTTCCTCCATCTGGTCAACTCTACTACCTAAGCTGGCTATTTCATTCTTAATTTCTTCTATTGAGTTCTTAATCTCCAGAAATTCTATTTGGTTCTTTTTTTAAAATTTCAATCTCTTTCATAAAATGTTCATGTTGTTCTTTGATTGTGTTTCTGAGTTCATTAAACTGCTTTTCTGTGTTTTCTTGCATCTCGTTGAGTTTTTTCAGAACTGCAGTCTTGAATTCTCTGTCATTTAAGTCACATATTTCCATATCTTTAAGTTCCTTTTCTGGAGACTTTTCACTTTCTTTCTGAACTGTCTTGTTGCCTTACTTATTAATGGCAATTACTGATTTATTATTTCTCTTCCTAGACATCTACACGAGTGGTTTCTGCAACAGGTTGATAGGAAGAGGTCTTTCTTTTGTTTTCCAGGACTTGTTGGTAGAATGTTTTATTTTCTCTCCTACTGCAGCCTTTTTTTCTCTCTCACACTGTAGTTCTATATTTTCTCTGCACTATTCCAGCTTCTCACACAATGGGGGGATTCCCTGGGAGATGGACTTCTCCTCTGTTAACAGTTTGCCTGAGTCACAGGGTGCAGTGTCCGTGTGGGTATATGGAGAGATTTTGAAGTTCCAAAGCTCTTCCTGCACCAGATTCAAAGCACGTGTATTTCAGCAGTACTATTTACTCCTGCAGGGATCCGCCCAGATAGGTGTGGTCAGGTGCGGGGTGAGTTGTGAGAGGTGGCCCAGAGCAATGATAGCCACCACCACCACAGCTGCTCCTGCTTGCACAGCTCCCTCCCCTTTGCCGGAACTAGTTGGGCTGCAAATCTGTGTCTGCATTCCACAGTTCTCAGAACAGCAAATATTCTGTTCTTTTGATCTGACGCAGCTACTGTTGCGCTTCTAGCACTGGGCAGATGGGGGTGGGGCGAGCTCTTGGAGGGTAGGGAGGGGGCGGCTAGTCTCAGTGCCTAAGGCTTCTGTTCTCTGCTCGGCCGTGAGAGCTTAAACCACTGTTTTCAGCCTTCTTCCCTCAGTCTTTGCTCCAAGGTCTCTGCCGTGAGCGTTGGGTTCAGCCGTGTTATATGCTGTCCCCTCAGCCCTGTGGGCCATAAACAGAGCCCTAGCAGTCTAAGTTCTTCCCTGTCCTGCAGCTGTGGTAGTTCCCGGATGCACCGAGCTCAGAGCACTGAGCTGGGGGTCTGCGTCCTGCGCCCGCCCAGCTCCATCTCCGCACTTCAACCATCCCTCCACCCCTGCTCACGCGATTTGCCCATCTTTAGGTGAATTAAGTAGTGGGTCTCTTCGTCTTGACTGTCTGCTGTTCAGGGAGTTCTTTGTAGAGTTATAGTTGTTCAATTTGCGGCTAATTCCAGGGGAGATTTACAGAGGCTCACCTTACGCCACCATTTTGATCACAAACTCTTGGATTTATGCCAATCTAGTAGATTAGATATGGTATCTCAATGCAATTTTGATTTACATTTCTCTTTTAATGATTCATGTTAATCACTTTTTAAATGTTCAAGAACCATTTCTATTAATATTTTAAAATTCTGTTCTTGATCCTGAGATTTCTCATAGTCTTCTGGCAAAAACAACACTTCTCTGGTTTATCCACACCTTCATCAAGTCATGTCCACACAGTATGGATGCCCATAGTGTTCTCTCCAGCCTTCTCATTGATTTTACATTTGGAAACACTCTTAGCCTATCCTTTAAGTTCTCCTGTTCATCTGTCTTTAATTCAACATGTATTTTTTTAGTCTTTGTATAGAATTGCTTTCCAGTAGTAACCCTCCTAGCCAAAGCATTTGCTGATACATTCATTGCTACACAATTTCTTATAGTCTTATTAACCATAAAAAACAAAAACAAATAAACCAAGCAACAACAAACGAAAAACTAAGACATTTGCCTCTTGGTGGTCAAATCCAAGAAGATTGGATATTCTTTCACTGAAGAGAGGGTGTTTGGTATCATAAGTGTATGAAATTTCCTGTGGCTTTTGGCCTGATAAGATTATTTGTACATAGATAGTATGTAAAGGCATATTTTTATCTGGATGCAAATTTGTGGTGGGGATGTAGAACGACTTGGCAAAGAGGATTTATATGTGAGAGTTCTTGCCAAATACAAATGTATGCAGAGATGATAGGGTGTGGTGGCATCGGACCTCTATATCCTGATGTAGATCCCTCTGTCAACTTTGTTGGCTTTATAGTGTCTGGATTATTTATTTAGTATTGGAGAGGACACAATATTCATATCCTCTGGCTGATATCTTTCAAAGACAGCACCATACCTTAGCTTTCCTATGTAGTAAGCATACAATCCCATTATCTAGGTAGTTAGTAGCATAATGCAGATAATTTCGACAGGATAGATGTGACCCATAGCTGGCTTCATGGGCATGTGACCTGTGCAGTCACATAGGGCTCTGTGCTCAGTAGGGTTCCATGCTTGGTTTAATGCTCTACTGTCACCATCATGAAATTCTTAGTAATTTTTTTGCAAAGGGACCTGTCCCTCATTTTTATTCTGACTGAACCCCAAAAATTATGGTTCTCGTGTGACTTGAGGTTAGATTGTCTGGTGAATCAAGTCAGTTTGTAGAGTGGAGTCCAATGGATTAGTGTTGGTTATGATGCATCTGTGACTGTCCTTCCCTCTATTAAGATAATTGCCACTGTTGTTTGTAAATTTTGATTGTAAGTGACAACTCTGTTATTGCTTCAACAGAAAAGGATGTATATTTGTTTTAATCTTCCATATCTTATTTTAAAAAGCAGATCAGATATAGATCAGATAAGTGTAGTATTTTCCCTGTGTTCCTTCCTGTGAGTTAGAACAGAGAACACCATTAAGATCTACTTCAAAATTATACTAAGCATAGCCATTGCTTTCTCATATAGACATGTTAAGTCTCATTTCCACATAAAAATTTAAGACTAAAGTGTTAATTCAAGTTACTTGCAAAGAAGACATCCAGAGAGACTTGCAGCTTGAAGTTTGCCTTTTTTGAGTTTTAACCGTCATTTGATAAATGGTTACAAAAGAATGCAATATTGAAATAGCCTTCCAAATTAAGATTCTCAAAAGTTTAATCTGCAGGTATTCTAAGTGATCAGTTCATTGTCCTTCGTGGAATCTACAATTTAAGAAGAAAGTGAGTGATCTGCTATCAGAGGGTAAAACTCAAGGCAAGCATGTGTTGCACTGGGTTGGGATGAAAAAACAAACACACCCTTTAGAAGCAAAAACAAAGTTTGCTGACTTCAATGTTATGGATGCTATTGCACAGTCAGCTCACTGTGTCGTAACTGGAGTGTGAGAACCTGTGTAAGGAAGAGGATCCTCATCTCTCTGAGAGCCCTAGGAAAGGGAGGAGCACATAAAGTCAGGTTTATTTTTACCAACCAGGACCTCTGTGTTTTGGTGAAAACCACTGTGCTTTTCTGTATATGGTAGGAAGGCTGTGATTTATAACACATTGCTTTATCCTGTGTGCTTTTGTGCTCTATGAGATTAAAAATCATAATACCTTAAACACAAAGACATCATTTGATTTTTCTGACCAGTGCTTCTAGCTCAGATGTAATATTACTTTTGAAAACACCTCAAATAAGTATTGCCATAAATCCTGGAAGAGCTCCGTTTATGCTGGTGAACTATAGACATAGGGCCCTTGTCTTTATATCTACAAAAGCATCATGGGAAGTGGGGTTCAGGTATTATCTCTAGAAGCTGACCCTTGTTATCCATTTAAATTATTTTGAATTTAATCCATTTTTTCAATTTGGATAATTCATCTTAAATTTTAATAGATTTCTGTTAGTAGTTTTTTGGTTATCTTTTATTATCTCAACAAGAGATATTGCTTTTCAATTTCCTGTAATTTTTAGACACATCTAAATAAGCACTAGAGTGAATTGTTGACTCAACCTGATTCTACCAGGCTCTGTTTATTATAATAATTAAGAATCTGTTGCTTTAGTCTTTAGAGCTAGATCAGTCCAATAGGAGTAGTTAGTTTAATTCCAGGTGTTATGAGTCTTGCCATTATTGAGAGTCTGCCCTTGAATGAGTCTACATTCACTAGATCATTTCACTGAAGCTGCTCTTGGGGAACTTGACTAAAGGATTACTGGGTTTTCGCCAGTCTGAGCTAAAGTTGAAATAGCAGTTGGCAGAAGATGGGATGGTGGGAAGCTCTGTAATATATTATGAATTTAACAATTTATTCAAAATCTAATGCATAATACTAGTGCCATTTATTGGGTTTCTTGTGCACATTAAGCCCTTTAGATACATGTGTTCATTTAACCATCCTGATAAGCTCAAGTATTAATATTATCAGAGAGCTAAGACCTTGCTTGAGCTCACAGATTGTGACAGTGTTAAAGCTGTGCTGACTCCAGGTCTGATTCCAAAAATTCAGGCTTTTAACCACTGTCTCTTATTTAAAATTTCTACTAGGGCAACAAAATAATTTTTATTATTGAGTTCTCTTAAGGTACCATTATTTCCTTCAAACCCTTTGGTAAATAAATAATAACTTCTTATCATGGACCTCTTAGGTTCTATTTAGTGCCATCTGTGGCTTTTTACTCCTTGGTTTGTCCTTATGGCTTTACTAAAAGACAGATACCCCACATATGCACATTATTGCTTTCAGGGGGAGCAATATACTTATTGGTAATGCTAATTTCCAGTTATTATAAAACACAAAATGTGACCACCACTAACCGTCTACCAGAGTATCATTTCCATTGCTAGACGTAGCAAGTTTAGGGGCGGGTCAGGCTATCACCCTCATCAGCATGATCAATAATAGCAGCAGCTTTGATTGAGGATTTATGCTTTGTCCAGCCCTACTCTTAAGTAATTTAGAAATATTGCATTTAATACTCACAATGACTGTACAAAATAGGTAGTAGTAGTAGTCCCGTTTTATAGTGAAGGAATCTGAGCTTTGGAGTTAAGTAAATTTGCTCAAGATAATGGAAAAAACTCATGACTTAGAGTTGGATATCCTGAATTCACAGCCAACTCTATATCCTACAAACCTTTAACTCTGTAGTTTATGATATTTAATTGTCTCTAGGCTTATATTTTGTATTATGAAAGTAATAAATGTTCATAACAGATAATTTGAAAAATATATTAAAAATATTGGGAAAGGGAAACAATCATCTAGGTCATAATACCCAAACACAGTCACTGCTAACATGTTGGTAGCTTTTATTTATATACAGAGGGTGCCAAAAATATGTATACACATTTTAAGAAAGGAAAAAACTGTATTAAAATGATGCGAATGGTAACCACTTTGAGCACCTCTTGTAATTGCAGAAGTCAAACGTGACCTGTATTCATCTTTTGTTATCAGTGTATATTATTACAATTTTAATACAGTTTTTTCCTTTCTTAAAATATGTATACATTTTTTTGGCACCTTCTGTATTTACTAATAAAGAAAATTGCTTTCCTTTTTCTTTTAAAAATAGATTTGTAATCCTGTCATATGCAGAATTAAAAAAAAAAGCATTTTATTTTCTAGAACTGTTTTAGATTTAAATAAAATATTTTGGAAGATAATACAGAGTTTCCACACTCAATTTCTCCTGTTGTTAACATCTTACATTAGTATGATACATTTGTTACAATCAATGAACCAATATTAATACAATATTATCATATTACAGTATTATATATTATCATAATGCCCAGAGTTTATTCAGATTTCCTTAATTTTTTCTAAGTTTTTTATTCTGTCTGGGATCCCATCCAGGATACCACATTCTGTCTAGTTGTTATGTCTCCTCAGTTTCCTCTTGACTGACTGTAACAGTTTATTAGACTTACATTGTTTTTAAACCACCTTGACAGTTTTGAGGAGTATTGGTTAGGTATTTTGAAGGATGCCCTTCTATTAGAATTTGCCTGTTGTTTTTCTCATGATTAGACCGGGCTTATGTGTTTATGGGAGGAAGACCACAGAGGTAAAGTGCTATTTTCATCTCATCATATCAAAGTTTTATATTATTAACATGATGTTGACCTTGATCATCTGGCTTAGGTAGTGTTTGTTACTTTTGTCCATATATACCGGGGGTGCCAAAAAATGTACACAAGTGGATACTTTGGTCAATGTTGCTCAAACAGTAATCAGAAGTGTCTGGACACTGATGGTAACAACTTTGAGCACCTCTTGTAATTGCAGAAGTCAAATGTGACTTGTATTCATCTTTTATTATTGGTATATATTGAGTATTACAATTAATACAGTTTTTTTCTTTCTTAAAATGTGTATACATTTTTTTTTTTTTGTATTTTCCATGTTATATACTTTACATGAATGTCATTTTATCAGTTGCACACTATACATGGTTTCCTAAGCTACATCTTTAGGCATTAATTCATTGCTTTTTTGTTTGTTTTTGTTTCTTTTAGGAAAGGGTCTTAGAAGTGAGGTTACAGGATAAATATATTAAAAATTTAGTGCATATAGTTTCACCAAGGAGTTGTATCAGTTTATACTTCCATTAGCACTGTATGAAAATGGGTCTTTCACTTGCTCCTCAGCAACATTGCTTATTATTATTTACCTTTTTGGCTAAGTTTTTGGCAAAATGGTTGTTTACTGTATTTTAATTTGTATTGATTTTATGACCACTAAGACAGCCAATTTACTCATGTATGTTTTGACTAGAACTTCTCTTATCCACATGTATAATTAGAATAATAATCCTATAGAGACATAGCACGAGTTAAATGTTATGTGTGAAAGGATTTTGTAAAATCTTAGAGGGTTTGCTGACTGTTGACAATAATTTTGAGGTAGGAGAATTACAAGTGATTGTTATCACAATAAGAATTTTCATTTTGGAAAGAATATGGTAACCTTAAGAAGTTATTAAACAGGTGACAATTATTAAATGTATCTAGTGGGTTGAAAATTGGTAGTTCATATAAATATATTTTGAAAATATATAAAGTAGTTCGTGTGATAAGATACAAATTAAAGTATGGCAATTTTATAGCCTACCTCCTTCTTTTTCACACATGGGCCACAATGTGAAATTAACTAGCTATTTAGTATTCAGTTAGATAAATTCCAGCTTAGCTAAATAACATTTCCCCATCTTTGAGGATAAAAAGGAGAAAAGTAGTATTTGTGTTTTTTTTCAAGAAAATTGATCAGAGAAAATAAGAAGTACATTTCCTGGTGCCTATACCAAGTGAGGGCTATACTAAAAGTGTTCAATATAGTTAATGTAAACATCGTGAAGTATAATGTGTTTTGTCACACTTTTGATCTTATTGGTATGCATATATTGGCATCAAGATTCAGAAGGATAAATTAATTATGCTGAGGCTGATATTGTATTATAGTTATGTAGAGATCGGGCCACAGAAATAGTAACTGATTCTCTTTAGTATGCAGAAATCATCTGTCTTAGCTCAGGTTGCCAAACAAAATACCATAGAATGCGTAGCTTAAACAACAGCAGTTTATTTCTCATAATTCTAGAGGCAGGGTAAGTTTCAATTTGAGGCTTCTTCTCTTAGGATCATATGAGTATACAGTGACCTACAAGTATACAGTGACTTGTAGGTCACTGTATACTCACACGATCTCTTTTTGTGTGGAGAGAGAGAGAGAGAGAGAGAGAGAGAGAGAGAGAGAGAGAGAGCGAGCTAGCAAGCTCTGGTGTCCCTTCATATTAAGGCACTAATATCATCATGAGGCCCCCACCCACATGACCTCATCTAACCCTAATTACTTCTCAAAGGCTCAGTCTCGAAATATCATCACATTGGGAGGTATGGCTTCAACACACAAACTTTCAGGGGACACAAACATTCAGTCCATAACATCATCTGAGAATTAATGTAGCATACTGTGGATGTATGTGAACAACACACACACACACACACACGTACACACACGCACAATGTGTACACAGAAGGAGAGATACATAGTAGATCATGGACAACATATTACTTCTGTTATTTCCCATTTAAGCTACTATATTAATTTTTTTTTTACCAGTTGCATTTAATACTAAACATGAATGTTAGTAATTAACTAAATAGTGATTACATTTTTCATATAACAAGAAATCCAGAGATAGATGGTTGCTGGTGTTGACTCAACAGTTTGAGGTTGTTTGGGCCAAAGTCTTTATGATTCTCTTGCCTTTCTTTTGTGGTTGCAAGATGATGTCTGTAGCTGCTGTTCCAGCCCTTGTATTCATATTCTAGGCAGGAGAGAAGAAAAATGGAAAAGAGCAAAAAAGTCTATGTCAATTTTTCTAGAAGACCCATCCAATGGCTCCAGCTTATATATTTTTTCCTTTTTAAATTTTTTTATTGCGGAATATTGGAGAACAGTGTGTTTCGCCAGGGCCCATCAGCTCCAAGTTGTTTTCCTTCAATCTAGTTGTGGAGGACACAGCTCAGCTCCAAGTCCAGTTGCCATTTTCAATCTTTAGTTGCAGGGGGCGCAGCCCACCATCCCATGGGGGAATTGAACCAGCAACCTTGTTGTTAAGAGCTCACACTCTAACCAACTGAGCCATTGGGCACCCCCTCCAGCTTATATTTTATTGGCAGAACTATGTCATGTGGCTATTGTTATCTGTAAATAAGGCTAGGAAATATGTTTTATCTGGGAATATTAGCATGACCTCCATATGTGGACTCTGCTAATAAGCAAGAAGAGAAAAATGGATATTGGGTTGGAAGCCAGCAGTCTGTGCCAAAACTATATCCTAAGTGCTGAAAAACAAATTGTGACTTGATAGACCCTCCCTCAATGAGTTGATTGTCCTCTCACACAGCAAAACAGAAGCTTAGGAAATTTCTGCCCCAAAGGGATACGTAAACAGTATTTTTCAAAAGGAAATCTTATTTAAGGGATCGGAGAAGACAGCATAGTTTAGACCCTGGAGTCTTTGCTCAGAAGACAGCCATTATTTTAATTCAATTGCAACCTGAGGAAATTTTTTGGTAGTTGGCAGATGTACTGCTTCAAGTCTTCCTTTTGGCTCTCAAGGTGATTCCTGCTTCCTATTTCCTGTGGTTGTAGCCCCGCTGTATTTCATTCAGAGACATCTTGTTCTTATCTGAGTCACTACACTGTGACTCATCTTGTGTTGGCTCCTTGTTGAGGTTGCCATAAAGTTTTCCAAAAAGATGCAGGGACATGAAAAATACTGAACTAATGAAGATCCAGAGTAGGATGTTAAGAGAGATGTGCACCATTCTGGAGTGCTTTCAAGGTCACACAGAGCAAGCCAAGGTTTCGAAACTTGTAAATCCATGAATAGCTACACCACTTTTTGCTCTAAGAAATATAGCAAGGAAATTCACATGTTTCTTTCAGAAGCTAGGGCTCCAGATCACTGTGGTCACAATGAACAACATGAGTTATGTGGATGGTAGAAATGAAGACGGAGACACTCAGATGGCAATATGGTCACCTGGGTGAAGGGTTATGAAAGAAAACAGGAGAGTCATGCAAGAAGTATAGCTGGCAAAAGGAACAGGATGTAGCTACTGATGGGATGTACAAGAAGAAGAGGGAGAAGAGAAGGCAGAGGGAGGAGTCAAAGTTGATTCAGGCTTCCAGATATGAGTCTCAGAAAATGGAGCTACCCAGGGATAAAGAAACTCAGAATAGGATCTGTTGCGGGGTAAAAGTAGGGGCAATAGGTTCTGTCTGTTCCCCCATATGCTTCATAGAGGAGAGAGACGATAGAGTCTGGCTGAATAGACAGACTGAGAGAGGGTCTCGTAGGGCTATTAAAGTGCTTAGTTGCAAACCTCTTTCCCACCTCTTTGTGACGGCATTTGAATTTTGATTTTAGATCCATTGGGCAATGCGCATGAAACTTACTCTACATTAAAACACATTAAATTTGTATTTCTTCACAATCCCATCTCTTCCATATCTCTGAGCTTGAGTTATCATATACCCCAGAATGACGCAAATTAAGCTTAATGTTTTAAGGATTCTTTTCTTAAAAATTTTAAAATAATACTGCCTCTTTCAGGTTTAATGGGACATCTTTCTACATTTGCCAAATTGCCACTCAGCTTTAAAAATTCAAGTTTCCAACTGGCTTTGGTCACAATAGGCAAATTGCTTGGATAGCCAGTTACACACATCCTTCGGATGACAATTCTCTAATACATTGACTTCGTAGAGTGATTTCTACGAATAATCAATAAACCGTTCCTAAACGATACAGAGTGTTTAAGATATCTGAAGATGTTTTACTCCTCTAATAAGTACAAATACTAATTACTTCTTTAAGTTTGCCTTTTACTCCCTAGCATCCCATATTTAAGTTGGTATAAGGAGTTGATTTCATAGAGTGGCACTGAGGCAGGAAAACTAAATTGGAGTTGATTTCTTCACTTCTTTACTCTTGTCTCACCTTAGGATAGGCCTCTGTAGTGGGATGTTGTGGGCCATGTAGTGGAACAGCAGCTATAGGTTTAGCTCCATCACAGTTGTGCACTTTGAATATAAGGAGTCTAACATTAATATCAACCAATTTTCCCTGTCCCATCATTCCTGCCAGATTAGGACACATCAAAACAGGATTCTATCTCTCTTTGAGGACCTTTAACCTCTCTATTATATAGTTCAGCCAGCAGGTGTCTATGTTTTTTTCGCTCTGTCTTTGTTCCATTTTATATCCCTATCCTTGTTTAGCTAAACTTATTTTAAATAATATTTTATGGGTCATATATCTCACTGTAAGCTTAGATATCATTAGTCAGTGGGTATACATAGTAGTCAACAAACAACAAAAAACAAATCTATCATTTGTTGAGCATTTTTTTATGTGCCAGAAATGCTTCCAAGCTCTTTACTTATTTAATCTTCACAGCAACTCTATGAGTTAGGTCCTGCTGTTACCCCATTTTACAGATGTGAAAATTGAGACCCAGAGATATTAATGGCATAAGGTCATATAACCAGTTACTGACTTTGAACCCAGGCCATTTGATTCCTGAGCCCACATGGTTAACAAGAATATGATATTGCCTTATTATAACAGAAATAACACCAATTACACAGGCCTGGGTCCCTCTGTTCTCATAAACGTCAATTCCTTATAATGTGTCCCTGGATATTTTTTTTGCCAACAGGGATTGTGTCACATGTACTTACAAACCATTTAACTATTAGACGGCATCGCTATCAGAACCTTCCATGTCCGCCAGGCACTCATGGATCCTGGAATCTTTGAGCAGCCCCTGCTATGGGGTGGGGCAGGCAGTGGCAAAAGGGAAACAACGTTTCCCTGCTGTGCCGTATTCTGGGAGTGAGGTCTCAAAGCTGTGCTCATGTCTTACACAGTTTTAAACCCTCTTTTCAGATTTTTACTGTCTCCCTCTTCGTTCCAGGACTCAAACATGAGTTCAACTGGAGACATATCAGAGTAACAGCCACCGTATTGGGCTCACACTCCCCATCCATCCCCTCATAAAACTGCCTTTATGATTAGTCAAGCTCAGTATGCATGGCTCCTGCTTCAACGTGAGATCTCTTGTTAGAGGGTTCTCAAGCACACAAGAAATGGGCCTCTATCAGCCCACCCACCTTTCCTCAGTTTCCTAATGTAATCAGGTCTGTCTGAATCCCATAGTAAACCCATCTCAGAATTCTCAGTACCATCCCATGAGCCAACATTAGTTCCCACCAATCCTAGCCTTCCTTCTATCTTAGACTTTCACTGCTGTCCAGAAGGGTGGGGAAAATCAGACATCATCTCTTTCTGGGTTTCCTCTGACAGGTTGTAATGATCAATCTGTTTTGCCCATTTGCCCTAATCTGGTAGTAAAACCTTAAGTACATGGCACTCTCTGAACCTTGAGGCTTTGTCTCAGGGAAAGCAGAGCTTTCTTCATTCTCAGATCTTTCACTTCTGTGGATAGAGTTTGAGCTTTCTTGACCACATGCTCACCTGTACATTTTTTTTTCATTAAAGTTTATTGGGGTGACAATTGTTAGTACAGTTACATAGATTTCAGGTGTACAATTCTGTATTACATCATCTATAAGTCACATTGTGTGTTCACCACCCAGAGTCAGTTCTCCTTCCATCACCATATATTTGATCCCCCTTACCCTCGACTCCCACTCCCCCTCCCCACTTACCCTCTGGTAACCACTAAACTATTGTTTGTGTCTATGAGTTTTTGCTTCTCATTTGTTTGTCTTGTTCTCTTGTTGTTTTTGGTTTATATACCACGTATCAGTGAAATCATATGGTTCTCTGCTTTTTCTGTCTGACTTATTTCGCTTAGCATTATAATCTCAAGATTCATCCATGTTGTCACAAATGGTCCTATTTCATCTTTTCTTACCGCCGAATAGTATTCCATTGTGTATATATACCACAACTTCTTTATCTATTCATCTATTGAAGGACATTTTGGTTGTTTCCATGTCTTGGCCACCGTACATAAAGCTGCAATGAACATTGGAGCACACTTGTCTTTATGGATAAATGTTTTCAGATTTTTTGGGTAGATACCCAGGAGAGGGATTGCTGGGTCATATGGTAATTCTATTCATAATTTTTTGAGGAACCTCCACACTGTCTTCCATAGCATCATCTGTACATTCCACAAAGGCATGAGCGATAGTTTTGCTGAGTGTCAGACAATTTGCACGTTTTCTTACAAAATCCAAGATAGCGTCTCTTTCCTCAGCTCCATGTCATTGAGTAGCCTTGCCAGGGGTGAGAATCCGGTGATGCTTCTTGCCTCCATGGAAGCCTGAGCTTCCTCAAAACGTTTCATGGTGAACACCTTCTACAACCTTTTAAAAGTGGGTCTCATCTACTTGCCTTTTTCTTGCCTCCTTGCCTCATTTCTCCTTTGACTACTTTGTTCTTAACAGAACTCTAATCATTTACCCCCTGCATTTTGATGTGTATTTAGAAAGGTAAATTACACTCCTCTATGTTGCCCAACAATCATATAAGTGACAGAGGCATCTTGGGTTCTTGATGCTCTCAAGTACCAAACAAAGCCTTGGCACACTTCACAGTTTACCATCCTTGTCTTTTTGCTCACTTTCATTTACACCCCACCCCGCCTCACCCTACACCAAATGACCTGTGTACTGTGAGCTGCTGTCTGTCGATGGCATCCCCTGGATGTTGGCCAATCACCTGGGGATTCATTGGGGAGAAACTGGGGTGGTTTGGAGAAGTTACAGATCAATCCAGCCATGTCTGCCAAGAATCTGGCACCACTTTGAAGAGGCATACAATAGTTTTACAAATTCAGTGCCCATAGAGGAGGACTTACAGTTAAATTTCCAGGGCTTAATTCTCAGTCACTTTGGGAAGGAGTTTACAATATTTTGCAATCCTTGACTGGTCATTAAAAATTATATAGATCTTCCTGTGGATATATCTGGATACACCCATCCCTGTGGGTTCCAATGGCCCCTATAGGGTGGTTTCCATAACTCCCTCTCACTTCCCTGGGGATAGCACAGCCCCACATGTCTCTCCTGGCATTGCTTGACAAGTAATTTGGCAGGTTGTTGAAGAGGAACTGACAAACCCTTAATAATAATAACGACAACTATTAATGGCTATATTTCAAAAACTCCCGCCATGTGCCATTCTACCAGAGGCTTTCTGTACATTATGTCATTTTACCCTCATATAAAGAGGTAGGTATTTTCCACATTTTACATATCACTAAGTTCAGATTAAGTAACATTTTCAAAGTCACCCAATATCCCAGTGCCTCAGCAGGTGTGGTTCTAAAGTTCGTGCAATTTCTGCTATGTTCACCTGTATTTGTAGGGACTTGGGTAATGGAGATATGCAGACAAAACATCTTGCAAGCCCAGAATTAATGATGCTGTTCCACTGGAGCACTCCTGAGTGATAACCTAAATTTGGGGATGCTGTTGGGAAAGAGCCATTTGTCTCAAAAACCCAGTTTGAACCTCCTACCAATCAGATAGGTGTTCTGAAAGTGGAAACTGGAGAATGGTAGGATGGAGTCTGCTGGACTGGAGAGCACTTTTTGAAAAGCTACCATGGGCCCTCTTGTCCTTTGCTTGTACCTTCTTTTCCCTCTGTCTTTCTGATTCCCCCCATTAGAATGTGCCTGTCTGCATCTCCATGACTGGAACTCCGATTCCTCCATGAATGAGGGAGCTTTCCTCGTGTCTTGCCCAGGACACCCTTCTCTGTGACTAGCACTCTGTCCTAGCAGTTAATCCCGAATTGGCTGGGGATTCTGATTCTCAGTTTCCTCATTCTGTAAGACAAAACTTACTTCTATCCTTCCATTTCCTAAATAGAAATCTTCCCATACTAAAACAAAAACAAAACCCAAAAAACAAAATTAAATCCATCAACAATAAAATCTGGATGCAGCCATATTTCTGTACCATTACCAAATGCCAACGTTCTATGGTAGAAGCTCTTTTAAAAAATCATCTGTCTCTATTCATTAGGCAGAAGTCCTAACTTCCACAGGATTTCCAGAAGATGAATCGCTTCTATGGTGAGAGAAAACAGATGCATCTCCCCCATAATTTAAATGGAATAAAAATATAAACTTCAACTAGTCACAGGAAGGAGATGACAAGTACATTCTCTAAATTTTGTATATTTACCTTTCTTTAGAACCTGGTAAATATGGTGATGAGGTTTTTGATGTGCCAGATTCTCATTCACTATCAAATTGGCTTTAGGAGAATTTCATAAATGAACATAAGCAATAGATATACTTACATCTGTTGGTGTGAATGAACAGAGCCTTCTGGAAGGAGGGCTCCTGACGAGTTGGTCCCTGAGCCTTGGGCTGGGATACCTTCCCACACCAAACCAGCCTCCCAACCCTGGGGTTGCAGACTAGGCCCCGGCACTGGAACTGTTAGCTCTGTAAGTCAAAGAGTAAGTTTCCTTGGTTTGTCCCCATAGGTGTGGTGTGGAAGATAGCTGCCTAAAGGGCCATGTGAATACCCAGTTTTCAGCAACAATGAATGGATTGTGTTTGAGGTACATAGGGAAGGACTCACATAGCATAGTACTTGACACATAATAGAAACACAGAACATGCTTGTTGAATAAATAAAAGAATTAATAAATGAGTTTGGAAACTGGGAATATTTAAGCCACTGGCAACCCAAGGCTCTGTAGGGACCCTAGCTTTTTGCTCTCAACTTTGCTATCATTTGGAAAGCATTTCTACTAGTTATTTACTGGGTAGTGCCATGGAGGGGAGAGCAATTACTTTACTGACTACATGAGGAATTATGAGGCAATGGGTCCCTGTGACAGGCAGTATTACAATAGACACCTAGGGATGTTGACATTTCTAGCTTGTGAGTGAGTTTGTTTTCACAATTGAATGACGTAGGCTGACGTGGAGTATACAGCTACATAACTAGTTTGTTTAATGATAATGTGAATGTAGCTGAGAGACTCATGATTCCTGAAATTCATGGGTTATTTCCTTCTCACTCTGTTTTTAATTGTATTTTTTTTTCCTCACTGCACCAACTTGTAATTTCTTACAGATTTCTGACAGTGATTCTTTCTGAATGGTTCATATCAGCAAATTGTTTTCAGACCCTGGCATATAATTGAATTTAGTAACAATCATTTCTTTCTAATCAACCTGGTTTCATTTCCTCTAACAAGGTTTTTCTGCCCCTTGTAATGTGAACATCATTCTCCTTGACAGAAAAAGATGTAAGTAAAAATAAAGTTAATTTTGTTTTCTGCTTTTCATCTTTGACATCATTTCCATCTTTCCCAAACAGCTGGCTTTCCCTTTACTTATTCTTCTTGAAGTTGAAGTTGTTAATGGGGCCCTTTATGTTGTCAATAGCATTTTTGTTTTTCAAGGCCAGATCATTCTGAATATTAGCCTTTTTATTAGAATAATTATAGCTATATGCTACCCTCCTATGTCCATCCATAATCCTGTGCTTTTTATTTCCTCCTGTTTGTTTTTATGCCATTTAAAATTTTGAATTCGACAGGAACAGGCATAGCTATGTCACTTTAACTGCTGCTCATTTTGCATCTCTTGGGAATCAGATTTGATTATATTTTAATTCAGTTCAACCCATCCAGTTGTTTTGACTGACCTTTAAGTGCCAGGCCCTGGGTGGGGACTGGGGATTCCTAGGTGAATTAGTCATGGACCTTGCCATCAAAGACTTACGCTTTACTAAGAGAACCAAACTCATATACTGCAAGCCACATACAGTGCAGTATATGCTCATTAACTCTACTCACAATGCCTGGGGGAGCACAGCAGAGAGACAGGGCTAATTCTGCTAGTAGGGCATGTAGGAGGGGTTAGGGTGGTTGTGAAGAACCAGAAATCTCTGTCTAAACCAGAAATAATGTTTTAGGAAGAATGAATAAGAGTTTGCAGGACAGAGAAGCTGGGTAATATCGTATCCTATTCATGAATGAATAACATGAACAGAGGTCAGAGTAGATGATATATTCTGCGTTCCGTAAGTAGTGCTGCAGCTGGAGTGTGCAGTAGTTCTTGAGAGTGAACAGAGATGATGAAGCAGAAGTTAAATGAGGGCTAAAAGGTGAGGGACCTTGGATATTATGCTGAGGAATTTGGATTTACTCCAAATGGAATAAGCTTGAACATTCTTGGACAGAGAAGGGAAACAGATTCTTCTTTTAGAAAAACAGTTCTGGTGACATTAACTTGGGATATGTCAGACTTTGGAAAACTTTTGGAGGGGAAATCATTAGTCAAGAGGAAGAGGAAATTACCAATTAGTGCAGTGCAGAGTAATAGGGAGGAGGGGTTCAAACTAAATGATTTTTAGGAGGCAGAATTGATGGGATTAGGTGACTGATTGGGTTGGGGGAGGGAAAGAGGCAGGGAAATGATTCAGAAGTGTCTCGTCTGGTTTTACTGGTTTTATTAGAGTCCATTTTTTCTCTTGAATCACTTTCCCTTCAGGATTTCTGGAGGAGAGATAATGTCTGACTTTTCTCTGAACTTTTGGAAACTTCCCAGTGTCGTGTATGTGACCTCCACTGATTTTATCCAGTGTTCTATTACTCTTGTCCTAGGAATTCCAGAATGTGCTCATCACATTTTAAAAACTTCTTTATTTTTACATCATTTTAGACTTACAAAAGAGTTGTAAAAATAGTCCGGTGAGTTCCAAATACCCTTCACCTACTTTCTCTTTGGTAATATCTTACATAATCATAGAACAATTAGCAAAACTAAGAAATTTACCTTAGAACTAAATTACTATTAACTGACTTGCAGAATTCATTTGTGTTTCACCAGTTTTTCCACTAGTGTCTTTTTTTTTCTATTTCAGAATCCAATCAAGGATAACTCATTGCATTTAGTTGTCACACTTGCTTAGTATCTTCCAATCTGTGACAATTCCTTAGTCTTTCCTTGTCTTTTATGACCTCCACAGTTTTGAAGAATACTTGTCAGTTATTTTTTGTAGAACACTCCTCAACTTGTGTTTGTCCAACATTTTCTCAGGATTAGTTTGAGGTTATGCTTTATTGCAAAGGATACCACAGATGTGATGTGTCCTTCTCAGTGCTTCATATCAGGAGGTATATGATGTCAATAAATAATAACAGTGAGTGATATTAACTTTGATCACTTAGCTAAGATAATGACTTCTAGGATCTCCACGACAAAGTTACTATTTCTTTCTTCTTACTACTCAATATTTTTTTTTTTTGGGGGGGAGGGGACTTTGAGAATATGTGAATATTTTGTTTTTGCCAAACTTTCAGCCATAAATTTTAGCATCCTTAGGTGAACCTCAGTTGCAGCAATTATTACTGTAGTGTTATAATGGTTATTTTGTATTTATTAATTGAAATGCTTCTTTGTAAAATAAATAGGCTGATTGGAATAAAACTTAAAGAGATAAAAGTGTGCCAAAGGTGTATATCTTTATTGAGATTTAATTGACAAATACCACATGTAAGTTTAAGCTGTACAATGTGATAATTTGATATCCATATATATTGAACAATGATTACCACAAAAAAGTTAGTTAAACACCTGTATCCCCTCACATGATTACTATTTTTTGTGGTGATAACATTTAAGATTTATCCTATTGACAGAAAAAGCAGAGAACCATGTGATTTCACTGATATGTGGTATATAAACCAAAAACAACAAAAGAACAAGACAAACAAATGAGAAACAGAAACTCATAGACACAGACAATAGTTTAGTGGTTACCAGAGGGTAAGGGGGTGGGGGGTGGGGGGTGGGAGATGAAGGTAAGGGGGATCAAATATATGGTGATGGAAGGAGAACTGACTCTGGCTGGTGAACACAAAATGGGATTTATAGATGATGTAATACAGCATTGTACACCTGAAATCTATGTAATTTTACTAACAATTGTCACCCCAATAAATTTAATAATAAAAAAAAGATTTATCCTATTAACTTTCAAGTATATAATATATTATTGCTAACTATATTCACTATGTTATACTTTAGATCCCTAGAATTTATTCATTTGTAGCTTGAAGTTTGTGCCCTTAGACTGACACCTCTTCTTTTCTCCCATTCTCCAAGCCCCTGGAATCACCAATATACTCTCTATCTCTGTTTGGCTTTTTAGATTCTACGTATAAGTGAGAACAGGCAGTACTTCTCTTTCTGTGTCTGACTTATTTCACTTCCATAATGCCCTCAAGGTCCATTGTGTTGTCACAAAAGGCAGGATTTCCTTCTATTTTATGACTGAATAATGCCTTTTGTGCATGTGTGTGTATGTGGGCATGTGTGTGTATTTGTCACATTTTCTTTATCTGTTCATCCATTAATGGACACTTTAGTTGTTTCCATGTCTTGGCTATTGTGTATAAAGCTGCAATGAACATGTGGGTGTAGATACCTCTTCCAGATACTTTTATCATTTCCTTTGGACTTATACCTCGAAGTGGGATTACTGGATCATATGGTTGTTCTATTTTTAATTTTTGGAGGAACCTTAATACTGTATTCTACAGTGGCTCTACCACTTTACATGCTTACCAATAGTGCAAAAATGTTCCCTTTTCTCACCAACACTTGTTGTCTCTTGTCTTTTTGATAATAGCCATTTGTACAGATGTGTGGTGATACCTCAAGAAATGCTTTTGTAAGGAAGAGTTGTCTCTTCTCACCAATTTATTTATTTATTCAATCATTTATTTACATTAGGATGGATTCATGGTTACTAATTTTATTATTAGAGTTATAATCCTATATTGCTATTATTTAATTTGTTGATAAAGTTCTTCTATCTTTGGCCATTGGATGTTCTTACAGATTTCTGTGCCCTTTTCATGTTTGCATCCTTTATTTTTGAGTACTTCCTTATTTTCTAGCACCACAAGATGCTTTATGCTCTTCTTGTATTCTCCCTGCCCTAGCCCTGGCATAAACCAGTTTTCCAAGGAGTGCTCATAACTTCTTAACACATTCTCATCACTTCTGCTTCACCAAGCAGTTCTTCACTGCTGATTGAAATTGAATCAAGAATCATAGAATGACAGATTAAAGGTTCTCTTTTGTACTTCCTCAAACTTTTGAGAGAGAAAAATTTTCAGTAAGACATGTTGAATTTTCATTTAACAAATATTTATTAAGAGCCTACTACTGTATGTTAGTGCTGAGTTAGGAATGAAGATATATCCCCCTGGTACCTGAGGAGTATTCTCTAGGTAGCTTTTTACATATTTTAATACCTTACCCTGGGAGAAGAGCTCTTCTTTAAGTAACCCAAATTTTGCATTGGGTTGTCCCATATTTGTCCCAAGTTGTTCCATATGATCATGCCTCATCTGATAATATGGGACTCCAGTAACCTAAAATGTCCCCCAAACCCCAGTGTTTTGAGATATACTTCAGGGGTGTCTTGTGTGTGCTCACAAATAAGGCCAGTGAGTCATGTTCAGTTACCATGAAGAATCCTCTGTTAGTTCCTTGTGCTGTTGCTCCAGTTACCTTCCTCTGTTGTGAGTCAATAGGAAAAAATGTTTTCCCCTTTAAATAACTTTTGACTAGTATAGCTCCAAAGCAGGCTACTTTGCCCCAAAATCTTACAGAATGATTAGTGAAAGTGGTACATTTGGTGGCTACTTATAGCACTCACCCATCTACCTACCTACTTCTCTTTCTTTTTAATTAAATTTTAATTAAACTTATTGGGTTGACACTGGTTAATAAGGTTACATAGGTTTCAAGTGTACAATTTTATAATACTTTATCTACATATTGCATTGTGTGTTCACCACCCAAAGTCAAATTTTTTTCTCTCTTTCTTAAAAGCTAGTTGTGAGTTCCTCATCTGGCTGAATCAGAAGACATCATCAAGTCTTTCTCAGGGTCCACTATCCCTCCAGCTGAAGAAGGCTTTGTTTTTCAGTCAACATCTATGTGCCCACTGTCCTTTTCACTTACAACAAGATGACATCCAGGAGTTTCCTTGCTTTTTCAAACTTGGACATGTCCCTCCAGTTCACCAGGCAGGTCTGTGTTGTGCTTGAGCTCAAGCTGGGACACAAACTATGATTATACTGAGCTGAACGCAATCATTCTGCACTTAATCCCCGAAGGTTCTTATTAGACTCTGTAGATATATATGGAACAAGTATATCTAATGTGTCCACCTCCCAAGACTGAAGATAGCTCTCCTTTCCTGCTCCCCTCAAAGTTCCATTTTCCAGTTTAAGCACACTCAGGACTTTTTGCCGTTCTTCATATGACTTATTTCATGTTTTCTCGCCATTTGGGTCCCTTTCCTCTGAATATGCTCTGGCCTTCCAAAAATGTGAGGTGAAAGAGAATATCTGCCTGGACCAGGGAAGATTAAACTATCACCTCTTTTTATTTTATTTTTAATTTTTTTGTGATTAACTTCTTTCTTTTCTTTAAAAATTTCTTAAATTAAATTTATTGGAGTGACAATGTTAATAAAATTACATAGGTTTCAAGTGTACAATTCTATAATACATCAACTATATATCACATTGTGTGCTCACCACCCAGAGTCAGTTCTCTGCCATAAGAAAAGATGAAGTACTGCCATTTGTGACAACATGGATGAATCTTGAGATTATTATACTAAGCGAAATAAGTCAGACAGCAAAAGTCGAGAACCATATGACTTTACTCATATGTAGGATATAAAACTGAAAGAGACTATCATCTCTTAAGATCTACATACTATGCTGCTTGCAGTAGCAATATATACAATTCTTTAATATTGGATTTATAGTTAAGCCATATCTTTACAAATAAGTGAGAAGTTCAGAATTTAAGTGATTATTTAATAATCAAAGATATGATGAAAAACAACCAGACTGATTTTGATATGTATTTTAAAAAATATCATAATTCCCTAATTATGTCTGGTTATATTTCTGAAGATGTAAGGCTTAAAGAGGAACAATAATAAGTACCAGAAAAAAAAAGGAAAAGATAAGAAAAGTAAGTTATGTAACCTATGACATCCTACAAAATTATGCACGTTTTCTTGAATTTTTTCTCAGCACAAATCAAAAACAGTTATGTCTATTGACTGAGCCCAATTAGAGTCAGAGAGTGAGGGAGTCCACTGATGCTATCCATACAGTCCAGCATTCCTGGTCACAAAACAGGAAGAGTGGCTCTGCAGGGGCAAACAAGACATATAAAGCACACTGTAGGAGAGGGTCACAAAAGAAGGAAATGGGAGGATGATAGAATTCTACTTTATGTGGCATGACTCTGAGAATTCAAGAATTAAATTGTTGGTCAAAGTTTAAGTGTTCAGTTTTAAAATCAGATAGACCTAGGTTTAAATTCTGGTTATATTCCATAGCTTGTGTTTCTCTTAAAAAATTATTAATGTTTTAATCCTATAGCTCTTCACCTAATAAGAGTATCTGCCTCATTATTTATTGAGAGGCTTAAATGAGATGGTGCATGTAAAGTTCTTAGCACAGAATGTCTCATATTAGTAAGCATTCAGTAATGTCAGCTATTGTGATTTTGAATTATTGCTTGCTAAAATAATACCTAACATTTTTCTTTATATATTGCAAAGAATATTCACATAATTTATCTCATCTGTTTTCTTATGATAACTTGTCAAGTAAGTACGTAGACATTATTTTTACAATTGGAAGTAGAAGTTAAGTGTGACTTGACTTAGTAGACTAGAACCCAGTCTTTATACTCAAAATCGCATGAGGTTTCTTTCAAATAATTCACAATGCCAATGTAAACTCCATCTACGGGGAACAGACAAAGGGCTGATGTATAGAAGAATAGCTAATATTATTATCTGATGGAGATACAAAAACACAAAATGGATATAGATGGTGTATTTGTAGAGATACTTTGAAGAGAATATGAGGAAGATGATCTGTAGTTTCTTTCTGTGTAGTGCTTTCCTGTCATTAAATGTGAAGGTCTCCCATCAAATATATGGTGATGGAAGGAGAACTGACTCTGGCTGGTGAACACACAATGTGATATATAGATGGCGTATTACAGAATTGTCCACTTGAAACCCATGTATTTTACTAACTATTGTCACCCCAATAAATTTTAATAAAAAAAATGTGAAGGTGATCAATAGTCTACAGGGGTTTTTCTGGCAGCAAGAAATTAGGGCTAAAAAAAATTGACTTAAACAACTATCTCAGAGATTCAGTGATTAGAACTGGTTTCTGGGTTGAAAGAAACATAATCATTTTCTTTAATGAATGGTGAGTATTATTAATTTAATGCACCTAAGTTAAAGAATGATGATAAAAATATATAGTAGTTCTAATTAACTATGTAGGTTGTTTTGGTTGCTGAATTACTATTTCACTAAGGGTAACTTGGTTGAAACTACCTAGATATAACTCATTATTGGTGTGGAACTTCCAAATTATAAGATATAAGATATAATTTGAAGGTTAATTTTAACTTGAAGGCTAGAGTGCAATTAAACCATTCAATTTAAAGGTTACCTTACTTGTTTTTTAGAGAAGAATATTTAAGAAGCTTTCTAGAGGAGAATATTCAATATTAGAGGCATAAGTAGTTCACCAACTATTTGTCAAAATACAATTTCTCTGTACCCCAATTTCTTTCTTAATAAAACAGGAGTAAGTTATCCTGATTACAAAGTCCAAATTAGGCCACAGAAATGACAATTCCATGCAAAATTGTAAATGAAAAAATAAAAATTAAACAAAGTACATGCAAATAAATTATAGCAGAATATTGTAGAAATAATAAAGACCATGTAGGATTTAATCCAGGAATATGGCACAATAAAAAGTAATTCAACAATAGGTTACAGGAGGAAAAACATATTAATAAATGTACAAGAAGAATTTGATTTAGTTCAATATCTACTGTTAAATTCTGGGTAAAGAAAGAATAGAAGAAACAGCCTTAACAAAATAAACAGAAAAGAGATTAGTGGACCAACAATGAGAAGTACGTAATGAACCAAGGTTTTGATTAGTTGAATTTCATGTCCTGTTGAGAGAAAACAGGAAACATGTTAGAAACCAGTATTAAAAATCATATTAAAAACATGTTAGAAATCAATATTAAAAATCATGTTTAAGACTTAAAATATTTCCACTAATGTCTAACGTAAGATAAAAATATTTGCACAGTTTTGAAGATTCTAGCCAATACAATAAACACGAAAATAAAACAAACAATATGGGTTATTAACAGGAAAAAAAAGCTATCATTATTTTCAAATGACATGATTTTATACATAGAAAATCCAAGACATTATATATTAAAAATGTTAGAGGTAAAAAATAGCTTGGTTTATCAGTGCATTTAACGATTAACATGTATAATAAAAAACATTCTCTTATATTAACAATAACAACTTATAAATGTTATGAAGAAATGTGGTATATTAAAAATATTCTTTTCAGCTCCTCCCACTAAGCAGTGGAATTCTTTTCCCCAACTCCCATCAATTTGGGCTGGCTTCAGACTTGCTTTGACTAACAGGATGTGTGGAAACTGATGTCATGCAACTTTGAACCTCAGTTTCAAGAGGTCTTGCAGCTTTCACTTTGGCTCTTTTGGGAAGCTACTCTGTAATGTGAAGAAGCCCAGTCTCTAGTTGAGGATAAAAGGTCACACAGAGCAAAGATGAGCTGAACCAGCTGGCATCTAGTAAACTAACCATCTGAGGGCCAACACCTACCACTAGTCATGTGAATAAGGTAATCTTGGACAATCCAGTCCCAGTAAACTGCCGGATGACCACGGTTACATAAGTGACCCAGGTGAGACCAGAAGGAGTACCCCCTCCCCGCAACTGAGCTTAGCTTAAATTTCCCACCAATAGAATTTTGAAGAAATAAATGGTGTTGTTCTAAACCACTAAATTCTGGATGTTTTTTTATTCAGTTATATACACTTGGTATAAAAAAGATCCAGGATTAACAATAGCAACAAAAATTAGAAAATGCCTAGGAATACACTTAACAAACACTGTGTAAGACATTTATATGAAGACCATTATAAAATTTTAATAAAGAATATAAAACAATATATGAATAAGTAAAAACACATACAATATTTTTGGAAGGAAAACGATAAAGATATCAACTTCACACATAATCTATATGTTGAATAATATGACTATCAGAATCCACCACTGGTAAATTGATGATAATTTTATATGAAGAATACTGACAAGTAACGAAGAAATTTAGAAAGAAGAACAATGAGGAATGACTTGCACTATCAGTTATAAAAGCTCTCTAAAGCTGCACGAATATGGTAACCACTAACCGCATATGGCTCTGAAAATTTTAATTAAAATTCATTAAAATAGAATAAAATAAAGGTTCCAATTCTCAGTTATAGTAGCCATATTTCAAGTGCTCCATAGCCCCATGTAATCTGTTGCTACCATACTGGACAATGCAGATATAGAATATTCGTATTCTATATCACAATACCATTATCACATATCCAAATTTAACAATTATTCCTAAACATAATCAAATATCTGGTTATTGATGATATTTTTCCAATTGTCTCTCTTCTTCTACTAATTAACTATAAGAAGATTTCTGAGACAATTGGAAAAATATCATCAATAACCGGATATTTGATTATATTTAGGAATAATTGTTAAATTTGGATATGTGATAATGGTTTGTGGTTATGATTACTTGTATTTTTTTTTTAAGATTTTATTGGGGAAGGGGAACAGGACTTTATTGGGGAACAGTGTGCACTTCCAGGACTTTTCTCCAAGTCAAGTTGTTGTCCTTTCAATCTTAGTTGTGGAGGGTTCTGTTCAGCTTCAAGTTGTTGTTCTTTCAGTCTTAGTTGTGGAGGGCGCAGCTCAGCTCCAGGTCCAGTTGCCGTTGCTAGTTGCAGGGGGCACAGCCCACCATTTCTTGCGGGAGTCGAACCGGCAACCTTGTGGTTGAGAGGACACGCTCCAACCAACTGAGCCATCTGGGAGCTCAGCAGCAGCTCAGCTCAAGATGCCGTGTTCAATCTTAGTTGCAGGGGGCAGAGCCCACCATCCCTTGCGGGAGTCGAGGAATTGAACTGGCAACCTTGTGGTTGAGAGCCCACTGGCCCATGTGGGAATCGAACCGGCAGCCTTCGGAGTTAGGAGCACGGAGCTCTAACCGCCTGAGCCACCAGGCCGGCACTGATTACTTGTATTTTTAAAGAGACTTTTTTACTGATGTACATTAACTGCCATATATATATATATATATATATATATATATATATGTGTGTATATATATATATATATATATATGTGTATATATATATATATATATGTATATATATATATACACACACATATATATACATACATATATATATATATATATATTTATAGTTAAAATGATATATTTTGTATTTGCCTTAAAAAATGCAGTTGAGGTTGGTGGGTAAATAAATGGGTAGGTGTACAGAGGAAATGAGATTGGCTCTGGGTTGATAATAACTAAAACTAAGTGATGGTTACATGGGGTGGGGTCGTCATGCTACTCTTTAACTTGTATGTGTTTGACATTTTCCATTATAAAATGTTTCAATGTGACAGTAGTATAAAAATGGTATTTAGACATATTCAGGTAACTGCCAGAAGAAATAGCTAAAAAGAGATAAAAGTGGTAACCTCTGGGGAGGGTAGAGTGAGACCAGCATACCGCCTTTTTTGTTATGAATCTTTTAGCACTAGTTCAATATTAAAGTTATGCATATCGAATGCATAGATGAACAATTTTGATAAAACCCTAAAATGCAAAAATGAACAAAACTGGAGAGATGACACTGGTTTTAGTAGTTTTTCTTTAAAGATGCAGTTTAGTTCAGTAATATAAACATTTCTGTATATAGAAGATTAAGTTACATGACCTCCCGAGGAAGCAATCAGCTGAATTTAGAATGTGGGCATGATGTGTGGCACATGCCTTTCTCTGGAGGCAGGTCTGGCTGTCCTTTTTTTCTCTTTTACCTTTTTTCTGGAACACATTAAGAAGGCCAGTGCCTTCTGAGGAGGTGAGGATTTGTCTTGACTTCTCAGCTGCTTACAATAAGCAGACAAGGAAGAACTTTCCCCCCGGGGCATAGCAGCCTATTGTCTCCCTCTGACCCAGTGGAGGACTTACAGGTCGCACTAATCCGTTTGCACACCGGATCATCTGTTACTTAGAGGGTGAGAAGTCTTTTCTTTTTCTTATGTCTCCTGGCCTATGCTACATTTGCCAGTTTAGCTTTTATCAGAGCCCTATGTTGGGCTCTTGTATTATCTCTTATTTTGCCGTTAATGTTTGTGTGATGCCTTGGCAGGAAGCCCAGAATCGACAAAGAGTAAATGGATTGTGATACCAAAACCCCACCCTGAACTCTAACTATTTGCATAGTTACAAGCAAAACAAACACTTCTTTTGACCTACTACTATTGTGTTCCTTGTAGGATGCATAACCCTCCCTCTTTTATGGTAACACTTAGGGACAGCCCAGTACTCCTAGGAGACAAAAAAGAGAGTGACCCAAGGCCAATGTGGATGGACAGACCAACAGGATAATGTGTTTTGGACAGTGCCCTACAGGTTCTTGTGTTCTGAGGTTTGTTCACAAGAAGTTTCCAGGCTACCATGGTGCTTAAAACCACCACTTTTAGAGTCAACCCTTTGTGTAAATGCATGTTACCTCCAGAAACTTTCTGTTAAAATACAAATGTGTTTCTTTGGAGAAAGAACACATCAATTCTGTGCATCTACAAATTGTTTAAGCACGGATTACTTTTTCTGGGGAACCAGTAGAAGGCTCAGGGGAGCTATGAGAGTAAAAGAAGGGGAGAGAAGAAAAACCTGGGGAGATGTTTGGGAAGGCATGGCCTAGGGAGGAAGAATCCTGGCCAGAGAGGGGATAGTAAAAACTAGAAAAGTTGGGAGATGTATTGTGCTTTAAAACTTTCTGCAGTAATGAAAATGTTGTGTGTATATCTGTACCATTAAATTCAGTAGTTATTGGCTGCATGCATGTGATTATTGAGTACTTGAAATGTGTGAACAAAGAACTGAATTTTAAATTTTATTTAATTTTAATGAATTTGAATTAAATAACCAACATGTGGCTAGTGGCCTCCCTACTGGACAATGTATGCCTAGAATAAGGATATGGGGAGAAGGGGAAAATCAGAGAAAAGCAACATGTGGGAGAACCAGAGATACATTTTACTTAATTCTCACTTTTATGATTTCACTTTGTATTTCCAGGCCACAAGTAGCTTACAAGTTATAAATTATATTATTTTAGCAAATTAATTTGTACCATGAAATTCTGTGACATTAAGTAGATTGACCATAGTGAACCATATTGATTGGATTTGCCATGTCTTTCATGATCTTATTTTACTCATGAACACAGCCAAATGAAGAACATTGGCTCAGAATTATCAGGAGGATTCTTTGCTTAATACTTGAGAAAGGCTGCAATTACTTTCCTCATATGTAATTGTAAGTTTTGCTATAAATATATATTTTTTCAATAATGATTGTTTTTCTTCATTGCTGATGCCTAGATCAAGGCACTTACAAGGGCCATAGTCACATTTACTGAACCTCAACTAAGGTGGAATCAAAGGACATTCTTCTCTCCACCCTCAGAAGTATTGTTACCTCTTGGAATAATCAATCAAATAAGCCCAACAACCTCTCTTTTTAATGTTGGTTGGACATATTGGCATAGAAATAGAATTTTTCTTCCTGATATTACTGAGATACATAATGAAAGTATTTATTTATTTATTTATTTATGTATGTATGTATGTATGTATGTATGTATGTATGTATGTATGTATTTATTTTAAATCAAGGCTGAGATATTCAGAAAGTACTAATTAATTGGCACAAGAAATTTTGCCTAAATCACTTGGTGGCTGATGGGGGACATAAAACTTAGATAGGAATGAAAATAATCATTTAAGCACAGCCTATGCCAGAAAAATCTTTTTGTTGTTGTTCAGGAGGAGACATGATTCCTTTGGAATGTTTGGAAGGTCCTCCTAATTAATGTGGTGATATCTAGCATGTCATTCCCATGCCACGTGGTTACCATAGAGATAGAATTTTATCAACTCCCCATTTCATGTCACATGCAAATCGTCTACCCCAAGATTTCTACGTGTTTCTGGAGTTCTTACATTCTTGTGGAGACTCATGACAGACATGCTGTTTCCTCTGAATTAACTGCCATGGATCATGAATCATCTTGCCATCTTGTAGCTGGTGTTTCTGTTCTGTACTATATCAAAAGAAAAGTGAAACATTTCTTTAATCATTTTCCACAGATTCCTGCCATCACAAAGCATGTGCATCAGAATTAAAGATTTTTATTTTTGTATAAGTTGTGAGGTAGGACTCTTTCTGAAAATTGCCTTGAAGTCAGTGGAGGTGGAAGATCCTATCTTGTGACACTTAAATAGGGAGGAAGACAAAATAACTGGTGGTAACTCATCAGGGAAAGGGGGCAGGGAAGTGGGCCTGTGGCCACAGCTAGCAAACTTCAAAAAAGCTTTTTGAAAGGGTTGAAGATATGTTTGAAAGTGGTCATATTATATAAACAGTAAACATAAGGACCTAGCATTTTGCTGAAATTTTCTTTCTCTCACTACCAATATGTAATGCTGTCTTAACATGGAAGGGCTGATTTCCTCATCAGCAGAAACCCAGTGTTCATTCTTTTAATAAGAGCACTTTTGTTCGTTGATGACCTACATGGAAAAGAGAAGTGAAGGTGAAATGTGAAAGCAGAAATAAAACTGAATTTTACTCATTTTTATCAGCTGTCTTTATAAGCTGTGCCATCACTTTTGTACGGTCTCTACAGGTTCATCTGGCACTTCTTGGAGTTCTTGAGCAGTTCCATCCATTTACAACATCGGGAGCTAATTGCCCAAATATCAGTTTTATTCTTTCTACCTCTTCTGGCTTCTTTCATGGATAGTTTGAAAACTTGTTTGAAATTTTATTGAGGAGCTACTACATAAAATGTATAAAGTTAGAAGGACCCCAGATTAATCTCAGAGCCCAGCCTTTAAAGAAATGTATTTAATTACACAAATAATTGAAAATATTCTCTCAATGGAAAGAATTGCTTGGAAAATTGTTTTCAGAGTATGCAATTTCTTAAGGAGGACATGTAGAGTAGGTTATTAAGAAATGGGAATATACATTATGCGGGGTTGTTCAATAACAAATATGCAGAGGATTTAGATGTATTTGTAATAGGGAGCTTAGAGTCTGGATCCTAAGATTTCTGAAGCGTAAATGACTAGAAGCAGGAACAGATTACTAAATAATCTTTAAGATAAAATTTATTTATGGTGAAATTCACAAGTCCTAAGTGTCAGATTGAATGAGTTTTGATGAATGAATACATTTGTACAACTACCATACAAATCAAGATATAGAAAATTTCCATCACCCGCAAAAGTCTTCTGTGCCCCCTTTCAATTATCACTCTCCATAGGCATCAGTTGTTTTGAGAAATAAATGAATTTTGAATCATGTAAATGAAATAAAGAATATATAGATGATGTATTACAGAATTGAATACTTGAAACCTAGATAACTTTACTAACCATTGTCACCCGAATAAACTTTAATTGAAAAAAAAGGGACATATGGGAATTTTCTGGGAAAAAAAAGAATGTACTCTTTATGTCTGATTTTGTTTTTTCAACATAGTGTTGTTGTTTTTTAATTAGATGTATTGGGGGTGACATTGGTTAGTAAAATTATATAGGTTTCAAGGGTACAATTCTATAATACATCATCTATATATTGTACTGTGTGTTCACCACCCAATGTCAATTCTCCTTCCATTACCATATATTTGACCCCCTTTACCCTCTTCTACCACCTTACCCCTCCACTCCCCCATCCGCGACCCGCTGGTAATCACTAAACTGTTGTCTGTGTCTATGAGATTTTCTTTGTCTTGTTCATTTGTTGCTTTCAGTTTTATATCCCACATATAAGTGAAGTTCTTGACTTTTTCTGTCTGGCTTATTTCGCTTAGCATGATAATCTCAGATTGATTCATGTTGTTGCAAATGGCAGTATTTCATCTTTTCTTATGGCTGAGTAACATTTCTTTGTACCACATCTGCTTTATCCAATCGTCTATTGAAGGACACTTTGGTTGCTTCTCTGTCTTGGCCACCATGAATAATGAATGCTGCCATGAACATAGAGGTACATATATCTTTATGGATAAGTGCTTTCAGATTTTTTTTTGGTAGATAATCAGAGGAGGGATTGCTGGATCATATGGTAACTCTATTCCTAATTTTTTGAGGAAACTCCATACTGTTTTCCATAGTGGCTGTACCAATTTCCATTCCCAATAGCAGTGTATGAAGGTTCCTTTTTCTCCACAGCCTCTCCAACACTTTTTATT
This sequence comes from Rhinolophus sinicus, assembly GCF_057876585.1. Lineage (NCBI taxonomy): Eukaryota > Metazoa > Chordata > Mammalia > Chiroptera > Rhinolophidae > Rhinolophus > Rhinolophus sinicus. The sequence continues at coordinate 78,532,341 of NC_142517.1, read as the reverse complement.
ACTTGTTTTGTTGATAATAGCCATTCTAACAGGTGTGAGGTGGCATCTCATTGTGGCTTTGATTTGCATTTCCCTAATAGCTAGTGAAGTTGAACATTTGTGCATGTATTATTGGCTGTTTGTATGTCTTCTTGGGAGAAGTGTCTGTTCAGGTCTTCTGCCCATTTTTTAACTGAATTTTTTGTTGTTGAGTTGTATGAGTTTTTTATATATTTTGGATGTTAGCTCCTTATCGGAGCATTGTTGTTTGCAAATATGTTCTCCCATTTGGTTGGTTGCCTCTTTGTTTTGTTGATGCTTTCTTTTGCTGTCTGTAGAGAAGCTTTTTAGTTTGATATAGTCCCATTCATTTATTTTTGCTCTTAATTCCATTGCCTTTGAGGTAAAATTTATAAAATCTTCTCTAAAGTCAAGGTTCATAAGTTTAGTACCTATAGTTTCTTCTATGCAATTTATTGTTTCAGGTCTTATGTTTAGGTCTCTGACCTCTTTTGAGTTAATTTTGTTGTGTGGTGACAGATAGCAGTCTATTTTCATTGTTTTCATTCATGTGGCATTCCAATTTTCTCTGCATTGTTTATTGAAGAAGCTTTCTTTTCTCCATTGTACACTTTTGGCTCTTGTCGAAAATTATCGGCCCATATATATGTTGGTTTATTTCTGGGTTCTCAAGTATGTTCCGTTGGTCTGAGTGTCTGTTTTTCTGCCAATACCATGTTGATTTGATTGCTGTCGCTTTGTAGTATAATTTGAAATCAGGGAGTGTGATACCTCTGGACTTGTTCTTTTTTCTCAGGATTGCTTTGGCTGTTTGGGGTCTTTTGTAATTCCACACAAATCTGATTTTTTTTGGTTCTATTTTTTAAAAAAATGCCATTGGGATTTTGATGTGAACTGCATTGAACCTTTATATTGCTTTATATTTGCAGCCTTTTTAACTATGTAGATTTTTCCAGTTCATGTATATGGAATATCATTCTATTTCTTCGTTTTTTTCAATTTCTTTTTGTAATAATTTTCAGTGTATAGGTCCTTCACATCCTTTGTTAAGTTTATTCCCAGGAGTTTTGTTCTTTTTGTTGCAACTGCAAAAAAATTTTGTTGTTGTTGTTATTATTTCTTTTTCTGAAATTTCATTGTTAGTATGTAGGAATGCAATGGATTTTTGTACACTGATCTTGTATGCTGCAACTTTATTTGTTCATTGTTTCTAATAGATTTTTGGTAGAGCCTTTAGGGTTTTCTATGTAAAGAATTATGTCATCTGCAAAAAGTGACAATTTTGTCTTCTTCATTCCCAATTTGGATTGCTTTTATTTCTTTCTCTTGCTTGATTGCTCTGGCTAGGATTTCCAATACTATTTTGAAAAACTGTGGTGAGAGCGGGCATCCTTATCTTGATCAACATGATGTTTTAAAAATGTATCCATGTTGTTGCATGCATTAGCAGTTTGTTCTCTTTTTTTAATGCTGAGTAGTATATGTGATCTATCTCCATTTACTTAATACTTCCTTTATTTTTCACCATTGTTCTTCATTTTTTGCATACAGATTCTGCACATATTTTTCTTAAGATTTTACCTAATTGTTTCTCTTATTTTTGTTTATTTGTTGGAGATTTTATATATGGTATTTAAAAATTTTTCAGCATCCAATTGCTTGCTATTGCTATATAAGACACTATTAATATTTAAATGTTGACTTTGTATCCTGAGATCTTGCTAAATTTATTTATAAGTTCTAGATGCCTCTCCAAAACTTTCTTCAAATATTTTATGTAGACAATCATTTCATTTGCAATTAAGGACAGTTTTTCCCCCCTCTTTTGCTAATCTGTGTGTCTTTATTTCTTTTTCTTGCCTATTACACTGGCTAGAACATGCAGTACAATACCAGATAGGAGACAAAGAGAAATCTTTGTCTTGTACCTGATTTTAGAGAAAAAACATCCAGTCTTTTACCACTGAGTATGATGTGGGATTTTTGTAGATGCATCCTATCAGGTTAAGGAAGTTCCTCTTTATTCCTAGTCTGCCCGAAGTTTCTATGATGAAAAACATTGAATTTTGTCAAATGCTTTTTTTACATTAATTAATATGATAATGTGGTTTTTCTTCTTTGGCTTGTTAGTATGATGGATGGCATTGACTGAATTTCAAATAGTGAAACCACCTTACATTTTTTATTTTGAACCCTACCTGGTAGTGTTGTATTATTCTTTTTATATATTGTTGGACTTAATTTTTAATGAATTTTTGCATTTATGTTCATTAAATATATTGGTCTGTAATTTTCTTTTCTGGTTTTGGTATCAGGGTAAGGCTAGCCTTGAAGAATGAATTGGGAAGTGTTACTTCTCTATTTTCTGGAAGATACTGGTAAAATTGACATTATTTCATCTTTAAATATTTGCTATAATTCACCAGTGAAATCATCTGTGCCTAGAGTTTTCATTTTAGCAAGGTTTATAAAGTCTGAATTAAATTTCTTTAATAGAGACAGAGTCGTTCAAATTGTATATTTCATGTTAGGTGTGTTTTGGTAGTGTATGTTTTTTGGAAAATTGGTCCACTTAATCTAAGTTGTCAAATCTATGTATATTGAGTTGTTTGTCATTTTCTCTTATTATCCTTTTGGTGTCTCCAGGGTCTGTAGTGACATCCCTTATTTTGTCCCTGACATTAATTCATATCTTCTTTTTCTTTGTCAGGCTGGTTAATTTTAACATTGTTTTTAAGAAAACCGGTTTTTGGCTTTGTTGATTTTTTTCTATTTTCAGTTTCATTGGTTTCTGCCTTTATCTTTATTATTTCCTTCCTTTTGTTTACTTTGGGTATATTTTGGCCTTCCCCTCTCTCCTTAGTTTAAGGTATATTATTAAATTATTGATTTGATAAATATCCTTTTTTTCTAATCTAAGTTTTGAATGCTATAAACATAACTCCAAATACTGCTGTGCCTGCATCCAATAAATTTTAATGTGTTGAATCTTTCTGTTATTGAATTCTAGTTTAATCCCATTATGATCAGAGAACATATTTTGTATAGTTCATTAAAAAAATGTGAAGGTTTGTTTTCACCCAGGACATGGCTTATCTTGGAATATGAGTCATCTACACTTGAGCAGAATGAGTATCTGTCATTTGGTGGAATTTTATAAGTGTTAATTAGCTCTCGTTAGTTAATAGTATTGTCTGTTCTGAGATCTTTGTTAATTTGTAAAAATCTACTTGTTCTATTGATTACTAAATGAGTGATAGGAATGGATATCTTTGTTTTTAATTCTATAAACTTTTGTCTCATGTGTTTTGAGGATCTATTGTTGGATAATACATGATTGGAATTGTTATGTCTTTGTGGTGAATTTACCCTTTAATCATTAGATAGTATCTCTCTTTATCCCTGGTATCTTTCCCTTGCCCTAAGTTTTATTTTTCCTGATATTAATACCAATCCTTTCTTTTGATTAGTATTTGCATGCTACCTCTTTTCTATCATTTTACTTTTATGTTACTGGTATTATTATATTTAAATTGGGTTTATTTTAGCTTATAGGTCTGTCTTTTATTTGTACATCCTGAAAGCTCCATTTTAAAATTGACATATTTAAAGCATTTACTTTTGATGTAACTATTACATGTTTGGATTTATCCATATTTAAACAGGTCTACTCTGTTACTATTTTTTTCTGTTGTTTTCCTCGATTTTTGTTTCTCTATTTCTTATTTCCTGTCTACTTTTGTGATATTTAAAAAATTTTAGTATTCCATTTTAATATATCTATTGAATTTTTGACTATAGCTTTGTATGTATGTATGTATGTATTTTAATGGTTGCTCTAGAGATTACAACATATTTATGTTTAACTCTTCACAGTTTACTTAGAATTAACATTTTATCACTTCACATGGAATGTAGAAATCTTACTATGTAATAAATCCCTTAATGTTGTAATTTTTATATGCATTATACTAAAATATATAGAGACCCCATGGGGCAATGTTATTATTTTTGCTTTCATCCATCATATATATTTAAGTAACTTAATAGAAAATAGTCTTGTATTTATCCATTTTCTGTTGACCTTCCTTCACTTCCAGAGATTCAAGTTTCCTTTTGATATCATTTTCCTTTCCTTTAAATCTTCCTTTAGCATTTCCTTCAGAGTAAATCTGCAGTTGACAAATTCTTTTAATTTTTCTTCATCTGATACTTTTTAAATTTCCTCTTCATTTTTGAAGGATATTTTCACTGGATCTAGAACCTCAGTTGACAGTTCTTTTATTTCAGCACATTAAAAATGTTGTCCTTCTGTCATCCATGGTTTCTCATGAGAAATCTATGGTCCTTCAAATTATTGTTCCCTTCTATGTAATGTGTTTTTCTCTTGCTGTTTTCAAGAAATGTTCTTTGTTTTTAGTTTTCAGAAGTTTGATGATGATGTGTCTGGGCATAAATTTCACTTAATTTATCCTGTTTTGGGATTTACTGAGTTTGAATCTATAAGTTTATGTCTTTTTCCCAAATTTAAGAAGTTTTCAACTATTATTCATTCAAATATTTTTCTTTACACCTTATTCTTTTCCCTCTCCTCTTGGGGTTTAAATGGCATGAATGTAAGATATTTTGATATTGTATCATAGACCCCTGAGGTTCTGTTTATTTTTTCAAATATTTTTTCTCATTTTTTTCATATTATGTAATTTCAATTGGTCAATCTTCAAGTTCACTAAGACTTTCCTCTATCACCTCCATTTGTTATTGAGCTCATCTAGTGTTGTTTTTTTTTTTTTTAATTTGGTTATTATATTTTTTAGTTCTAAAACATCCATTAGGTTCTTTTTTTACATATTATATTTCTATGGTAAGATTTTTTATCTTTCTGTTTGTTTCCTGAGTGCTTACCCTTACTTCTTGAAGCATTGTTACAATAGCTGCTTTATAGGTGTTATCTGATAATTTCAACATCTATATAATTTTGGGGTTAGTATTTGCCAATTGCCTTTTCCTTTGCAAGATGTTGAGATTTCCTAGCATTTTATACATAAAATAATTTTGGAATTATCATTGATATTTTGAATATTCTATTATGTGATTTTATGTCTTCTTTAAATCATAT